>NC_092051.1:65238930-65302222 GCF_003086295.3 Arachis hypogaea | reverse complement strand
AAAGCTCTGCCATCTTGAGTCCATGAAGCCACTGTCAAGCATGCATAAAGAAGCGCTTGGGACACCATTTTATTCATTTTTTTTAGTTATATGTCTTTATAGGTACATGATCATGTGGAGTCACAAAATAAATAAAAATTTGAGAACGGAATCAAAAATAGCAGAAGAAAAATCACACCCTGGAGGAAGACCTTACTTGCATTTAAACGCCAGTAAAAAGCATGTTTTGGGTGTTCAACGCCAGAATAGAGCATGGTTCTGGCGCTGAACGCCAGAAATGGGCAGCATCTGGGCGTTTGAACGCCAGAAATGCACCCTGGAGAAGAGCTGGCGCTGAACGCCCAGAACAAGCATGGTTCTGGCATTCAACGCCAGAAATAGGCTACAAATGGGCGTTCAATGCCTAGAACAAGCACCAATCTGGCGCTGAACGCCCAGAGTTGTGTGCAAGGGCATTTTGCATGCCCAATTTGGTGCAAGATTGTAAATCCTTGAACACCTTAGGATCTGTAGACCCCACAGGATCACCTCAGGATCTGTGGACCCCATAGGATCCTCACCTACCTCCACTCACTTCTTCTCACCCCACTTTCACACAATCCCATAAACACTCTTCCCCAAAACCCTTCACCAATCACCTCAATCTCTCTTCTCCATCACCTCTTCACCACTCACATCCATCCACTCTTCCCCATAAACCTACCTCATAAACTCCACCTACCTTCAAAATTCAAAATCAATTTCCCACCCAAACCCACCCTAAATGGCCGAACTTACCCACCCTCCCTTCCCTATATATACCCCTCCATTCTTCCTCATTTTCTCACAACACAACCCTCCTTTCTCTTCTTGGCCGAAACACACCTCCCCCCTCCTCTCCATATTTTCTTCTTCTTCTTCATCTATTCTTTCTTCTCTAGCTCGAGGGCGAGCAAAATTCTAAGTTTGGTATGGTAAAAGCATAAGCTTTTTGTTTTTCCATTACCATTGATGGTACCTAAGACCGGAGAATCCTTTAGAAAAGGGAAAGGGAAGACAAAAGCTTCCACCTCCGAGTCATGAGAGATGGAAAGATTCATCTCCAAAGCCCATCAAGACCACTTCTATGATGTTGTGGCCAAGAAGAAGGTGATCCCCGAGGCCCCTTTCAAACTCAAGAAAAATGAATATCCGGAGATCCGACATGAAATCCAAAGAAGAGGTTGGGAAGTTCTAACAAACCCCATCCAACAAGTCGGCATCCTAATGGTTCAAGAGTTCTATGCCAATGCATGGATCACTAGGAACCATGATCAAAGTAAGAACCCGAATCCAAAGAATTATGTTACAATGGTTCGGGGGAAATACTTAGATTTTAGGCCGGAAAATGTGAGGTTGGCGTTTAACTTGCCTATGATGCAAGGAGATGAGCGCCCCTACACTAGAAGGGTCAACTTTAATCAAAGGTTGGACCAAGTCCTCATGGACATATGTGTGGAAGGAGCTCAATGGAAGATTGACTCCAAAGGCAAGCCGGTTCAACTAAGAAGACTGGACCTCAAGTCTGTGGCTAGAGGATGGTTGGAGTTCATCCAACGCTCCATCATCCCCACTAGCAACCGATCTGAAGTTAGTGTGGATCGGGCCATCATGATCCAGAGCATCATGATTGGAGAGGAAGTAGAAGTTCATGAAGTCATCTCCCTTGAACTCTACAAAATAGCCGAAAAGCCCTCCCCTGGGGCAAGGCTAGCTTTTCCTCATCTTATTTGCCATCTATGTTACTCAGCTGGAGCTTTCATAGAAGGAGACATTCACATTGAGGAAGAGAAGCCCATCACTAAGAAAAAGATGGAGCAAGTAAGAGAGCCCATTCATGGAGCTCAAGAGGCGCAGGAAGTTCATCACCATGAGATCCCGGAGATGCCTCAAATGCATTTTCCTCCACAAAACTATTGGGAGCAAATCAACACCTCCCTAGGAGAATTAAGTTCCAACATGGGACAACTAAGAGTGGAACATCAAGAGCACTCCATCATCCTTCATGAAATCAGAGAAGATCAAAAAGCAATGAGGGAGGAGCAACAAAGACAAGGAAGAGACATAGAAGAGCTCAAGGACATCATTGGTTCCTCAAGAAGAAAATGCCACCATCACTAAGGTGGACTCATTCCTTGTTCTCACTTTCTATTTTTCTTTTTCTCTATGTTAAGTGCTTATCTATGTTTGTGTCTTCATTACATGATCATTAGTAGTTAGTAACTTTGTCTTAAAGTTATGAATGTTCTATGAATCCATCACCTCTCTTAAAATGAAAAATGTTTTAATTCAAAAGAACAAGAAGTACATGAGTTTTGAATTTATCCTTGAACTTAGTTTAATTATATTGATGTGGTGACAATGCTTCTTGTTTTCTTTTGAAGTTGTTGTTTATGAATGTTAAATATGTTGGCTCTTGAAAGAATGATGACAAGGAGACATGTTATTTGATAATCTGAAAAATCATAAAAAATGATTCTTGAAGCAAGAAAAAGCAGCAAAGAACAAAGCTTGCAGAAAAAAAAATATAGAAAGAAAAAGAAAAAGCAAGCAAAAAAAGCCAAAAGCTCTTAAAACCAAGAGGCAAGAGCAAAAAGCCAATAACCCTTAAAACCAAAAGGCAAGGGCAAATAAAAAGGATCCCAAGGCTTTGAGCATCAGTGGATAGGAGGGCCTAAAGGAATAAAATCCTGGTCTAAGCGGCTAAACCAAGCTGTCCCTAACCATGTGCTTGTGGCGTGGTGTCAAGTGAAAACTTGAGACTGAGCGGTTAAAGTCAAGGTCCAAAGCAAAAAAAGAGTGTGTTTAAGAACCCTGGACACCTCTAATTAGGGACTTTAGCAAAGCTGAGTCACAATCTGAAATGATTCACCCAATTATGTGTCTATGGCATTTATGTATCCGGTGGTAATACTGGAACACAAAGTGCTTAGGGCCACGGCCAAGACTCATAAAACAGCTGTGTTCAACAATCATCATACTGAACTAGGAGAATCAATAACACTATCTGAACCCTGAGTTCCTATAGATGCCAATCATTCTGAACTTCAATGGATGAAGTGAGATGCCAAAACTATTCAAGAGGCAAAAAGCTACAAGTCCCGCTCCTCTGATTGGAGCTATGTTTCATTGATAGTTTGGAATTTATAGTATATTCTCTTCTTTTCATCCTATTTTCTTTTCAGTTGCTTGGGGACAAGCAACAATTTAAGTTTGGTGTTGTGATGAGTGGATAATTTATACGCTTTTCGGCATTGTTTTTAGTATGTTTTTAGTAGAATCTAGTTACTTTTAGGGATGTTTTCATTAGTTTTTATGTTAAATTCACACTTTTGGACTTTACTATGAGTTTTTGTGTTTTTCTGTGATTTTAGATATTTTCTGGCTGAAATTGAGGGACTTGAGCAAAAATCAAATTCAGAGGTTGAAGAAGGACTGCTGATGCTGTTGGATTCTGACCTCCCTGCACTCAAAGTGGATTTTCTGGAGCTACAGAACTCTAAATGGCACGCTTCTAATTGCGTTGGAAAGTAGACATGCAGGGCTTTCCAGCAATGTATGATAGTCCATACTTTGAACGAGTTTAGATGATGTAAAAGGGCGTTGAACGCCAGTTCTACGCTGCTGTCTGGAGTTAAACGCCAGAAACAAGTCACAAACCAGAGTTGAACGCCAGAAATACGTTACAACCTGGCGTTCAACTCCAGAAAGAGCCTCTGCACGTGTAACATTCAAGCTCAGCCCAAGCACACACCAAGTGGGCCCCGGAAGTGGATTTATGCATCAATTACTTACTTTTGTAAACCCTAGTAGCTAGTTTATTATAAATAGAACTTTTTATTATTATATTAGACATCCTGAGTTTTATCTTCGGATCATAGAGTCTTGGTTACTCCGGTTCCCCTCTGGGGCCGAGACCAATGAACCCCATTTTCACTTATGTATTTTCAACGGTAGAGTTTCTACACTCCATAGATTAAGGTGTGGAGCTCTGCTGTTCCTCAAAGATTAATACAAAGTACTACTGTTTTCTATTCAATTCAACTTATTCCACTTCTAAGATATTCATTCGCACTTCAACCTGAATGTGATGAACGTGACAATCATCATCATTCCCCATGAACGCGTGCCTGACAACCACTTCCGTTCTACCTTCGATTGAATGATTATCTCTTATATCTCTTAATAAGAATCTTCGTGGTGTAAGCTAGATTGATGGCGGCATTCATGAGAATCCAGAAGGTCTAAACCTTGTCTGTGGTATTCTGAGTAGGATTCTGGGATTGAATGGCTGTGACGAGCTTCAAACTCGCGAGTGCTGGGCGTAGTGACAGACACAAAAAGAGGGTGAATCCTATTCCAGCATGATCGAGAACCTCAGATGATTAGCCGTGTTGTGACAGAGCATTTGGACCATTTTCACAAGAGGAGAGGATGTAACCATTGACAACGGTAATGCCCTTGCATAAAGCCAGCCATGGAAAGGAGTAAGACTGATTGGATGAAGACAACGGGAAAGCAGAGATTCAGAGGAACGAAAGCATCTCTACACGCTTATCTGAAATTCTCACCAATGAATTACATAAGTGTTTCTATCCCTACTTTCTGTTTAATTAGTATTATTTTTGAAAACTCCATAATCAATTATTATCCGCCTGACTGAGATTTACAAGGTGACCATATCTTGCTTCATACCAACAATCTCCGTGGGATCGACCCTTACTCACGTAAGGTTTATTACTTGGACGACCTAGTGCACTTGCTGGTTAGTTGTATCGAAGTTATGACAAATTATGAATTGAGATTAGAGCAACAAGTTTTTGGAACCATTACCAGAGATCACAATTTCGTGCACCAGCAATCAAACTCGTGAACCAGGAACCAAAGAGATACACTCAATCCAAGGTAGAACAGAAGTGGTTGTCAGGCACGCATTCATAGGTTGAGAATGGTGATAAGTGTCACGGATCATCACATTCATCATGTTGAAGTTCAAGTGAATATCTTAGAATGGAAACAAGCATGATTGAATGGAAAATAATAGTAATTGCATTAATCCATCGAGACACAGCAGAGCTCCTCACCCTCAACCATGGGGTTTAGAGACTCATGCCATAGAAAATACAAGTTCTGATGTAAAATTTCATGAGGTACAAAATGAATCTCTAAAAGTAGCTTTTATACTCAATTAGTAACCTAGGTTTATAGAAAATGAGTAAGCTAAGATAGATAGTGCAGAAATCCATTTCCGGGGCCCATTTGGTGTGTGTTTGGGCTGAGCACTGAAGCTTTTACGTGCATAGGCTATTCCTGGCATTGAACACCAGCTTTTGTGCCAGTTTGGGCGTTTAACTCCAACTTTTATGCCAGTTCTGGCATTTAACGCCAGAAAAGAGTAAGGAGCTGGCGTACTCTTTTTCCTTTGGACCACGACTTTAACCACTCAGTCTCAAGCTCTTCACTTGGACCTTCATGCCACAAGCACATGTTTAGGGACAACGTAATTTAGCCGCTTAGGCCAGAATTTTATTCCTTTAGACCCTTCTATCCATTAATGCTCAAAGCCTTGGATCCTCTTTACCCTTGCCTTTTAGTTTAAAGGGTTATTGGCTTTTTCTGCTTGCTTTCTCTTTTTCTTTCTTTTTCTTTTATTTTTTGCCATTTTTTTTCGCAAGCTTTGTATCCACTGCTTTTTCTTGCTCCAAGAATCAATTTTATGATTTTTCAGATTATCAAGTAACATTTCTGCTTTTTCCTTATTCTTTCAAGAGCCAACAATTTTAACATTCATAAATAACAAATTCAAAAATATGCACTGTTCAAGCATTCATTTAGAAAATAAAAGGTATTGAGTCTGAAATCCTCTAGCTCATTTAGCTGGAGCAATCTTTTCTCACCAGCTAACTTAGCATCCAGGTTTAGGAATCTGGTTGCCCAGTAGGCTTTATGTTCCAGTTCCACAGGCAGATGACAGGCCTTGCCATACACAAGCTTGTATGGAAAGGTTCCTATAGGAGTCTTGAATGCTGTTCTGTATGCCACAGAGCATCATCCAAGCTCTTTGCCCAATCCTTTCTATGGGCAATTACAGTCCGTTCCAAGATTCTCTTTAGTTCTCTGTTAGAGACTTCAGCTTGCCCATTTGTCTGTGGATGATACAGAGTTGCTACTTTGTGGCTAATTCCATATCGAACCATAGCAAGTAAAATTGTTTATTGCAGAAATGGGTGCTCCCATCACTGATTAGTACTCTTTGGATATGATTTTTGAAAGGGATTTTGAATTTAATGAGGAAAGAGAAAAATAATGAAATGACACCAAATTTAGAATTTTTTGATCAAAACAAAGAAAACAAACAGGAAAACTTTGAATATCAAGATGAACACTGATAGCAACTTTTGAAAAATTTTTAAGAAAACAGAAACACAAAGGACACCAAACTTAAAAATTTTTATACTCTGAGCACTAATAATTCGAAAAAAATTGAAAGAAAACATAAACTTATGCAATTGAAACCAAACTTAAAATATAAAACTAAACTCAAACGAAAGACTCTAAACCAAAAAAAAAATTTTCCTAATCTAAGCAACAAAATAAACCGTCAGTTGTCCAAACTCGAACAATCCCCGGCAACGGCGTCAAAAACTTGGTGCACGAAATTGTAAATCACACTTTTCACAACTCGTACCACTAACCAGCAAGTGCACTGGGTCATCCAAGTAATACCTTACGTGAGTAAGGGTCAATCCCACGGAGATTGTCGGCTTGAAGCAAGCTATGGTTATCTTGTAACTTAGTCAGGAAATTAGTAATAAAAATGGTTGGGTTATAAAGAGTAAATACATAAAATAAATAATACTTGTTATGCAGTAATTGAGAACAGGTTGAGGTTTTGGAGATGTTCTGTCTTCTGAATCTCTGCTTTCCTACTGTCTTTTTCTTCATGCACGCGAGGCTCCTTCCATGGCAAGCTGTATGTTGGTGGATCACCGTTGTCAATGGCTACCATCCGTCCTCTCAGTGAAAATGGTCCAAATGCACTGTTACCGCACGGCTAATCATCTGTCGGTTCTCACTCATGTTGGAATAGGATCCATTGATCCTTTTGTGTCTGTCACTACGCCCAACACTCGCAAGTTAAAAGCTCGTCACAGTCATTCCATCCCAGATCCTACTTGGAATACTGATAGCACGGAAACTTGTCTCTCAACAATTTTCCTTCGGCAAGTATACCGAATTATCGTCAAGTAAAAACTCACAATAGAGTGAGGTCGAATCCCACAGGGATTGATTGGTCAAGCAACTTTAATTAGAGGAATGTTCTACTTGAGCGAAGCAGAATTTGGTTTGAGAGTTGTAGGAAATTAAATGGCGGGAAAGTAAATAGCAGAAAATGTAAATGCTGGAAGTAAAGAGATGAAAGTAAATGACGGAAAGTAAATTGCGAATTGTAAATGGGAATGGGGAAGATGCTCATGAAAGTAAAATGCAGAAATTAAAGAGAATGGGTAAGATCAGAAATGGGGATTCATTGGGCTTAGAAATGGGACTGCATGAAAGTTATCTTATGACTCTCTGGTGGAGGAGATCAACATGGCTGAGAGTCTCGAATCAGAGCTGGAAGACATCTTTAAAGATGTTCCACCTGATCTAGAGGATTCAGAGGAATTGAAAAGCCTCTGAAATTTCCTCAGGGAGAGGAAAAACCTCCTAAACCCAAGCTCAAACCATTACCACCATCCCTGAAATATGCATTTCTGGGAGAAAGTGATACTTTTCCAGTGATCATAAGCTCTGCTTTAAATCCACAGGAAGAGGAAGCACTAATCCAAGTGCTAAGGACACACAAGGCAGCTCTTGGGTGGTCCATAAGTGACCTTAGGGGCATAAGCCCAGCTAGATACATGCACAAAATCGTATTGGAGGATGATGCTAAGCCAGTGGTTCAACCACAGAGGCGGCTAAATCCATCCATGAAGGAAGTGGTGCAGAAAGAGGTCACTAAATTACTGGAGGCTGGGATTATTTATCCTATTTCTGATAGCCCATGGGTGAGTACTGTTCAAGTTGTCCCTAAAAAGGGAGCATGACAGTGATTCATAATGAAAAAAATGAACTGGTTCCTACAAGAACAGTTACAGGGTAGCGCATGTGTATTGATTACAGAAGGCTCAATACAGCCACCAGAAAGGATCATTTTCCTTTACCATTCATAGACCAGATGCTAGAAAGACTAGCAGGTCATAATTACTACTACTTTTTGGATGGCTATTCAGGCTACAACCAAATTGCAGTAGATCCCCAGATCAAGAGAAAACAGCATTCACATGTCCATCTGGAATATTTGTTTACAGAAGGATGCCTTTGGGCTGTGTAATGCGCCTGCAACCTTTCAGAGATGCATGCTCTCTATTTTCTCTGATATGGTGGAAAAATTTCTGGAAGTCTTCATGGATGACTTCTCAGTATATGGAGACTCATTCAGCTCCTGTCTTGATCACCTGACACTGGTTTTGAAAAGATGCCAAGAGACCAACCTGGTTTTAAACTGGGAAAATGTCACTTTATGGTGACTGAAGGAATTGTCCTTGGGCATAAAATTTCAAACAAGGGAATAGAGGTGGATCAAGCTAAAATAGAGGTAATTGAAAAATTACCACCACCTGCCAATGTTAAGGCAATCAGAAGCTTTCTGGGGCATGCAGGATTCTATAGGAGGTTTATAAAGGATTTTTCAAAAATTGCAAAACCTCTAAGCAACCTGCTAGCTGCTGACACGCCATTTGTGTTTGACACAGAATGCCTACAGGCATTTGAAACTCTGAAAGCTAAGCTGGTCACAGCACAGTTATCTCTGCACCAGACTGGACATTGCCATTTGAATTAATGTGTGATGCCAGTGATCACGCCATTGGTGCAGTACTGGGCAGAGGCATGACAAGCTTTGCATGTCATTTATTACGCTAGCCATGTTCTGAATGATGCCCAGAAAAATTACACAACCACAGAAAAAGAATTGCTTGCAGTGGTTTATGCCATGACAAGTTTAGATCATACTTAGTAGGATCAAAGGTGATTGTGTACACAGATCATGCTGCTCTTAAATATCTACTCACAAAGCAGGATTCAAAACCCAGACTCATAAGATGGGTGTTACTTCTGCAAGAGTTTGATATAGAAATAAGAGACAGAAAAGGGACAGAAAACAAGTGGCTGACCATCTGTCCGAATAGAACCAGTGGAAGGGGCGACCTCCCCTCTATTGAGATCTCTGAAACCTTTCCGGATGAGCATTTGTTCGCCATTCAGGAATTACCATGGTTTGCAGACATTGCAAACTACAAAGCTGCAAGGTTCATTCCCAAGGAGTACAGCAGGCAACAAAAGAAAAAATTAATTACTAATGCAAAGTACTACTTGTGGGATGAACCCTATCTCTTTAAGAGATGTGCAGACAGAATAATCGTAGGTGTGTGCCTAGAGAAGAAGCGCAGAGGATCCTATGGCATTGCCATGGATCACAATATGGAGGCCATTTCGGAGGTGAGCGAACAGCCACAAGATCCTCCAATGTGGTTTCTACTGGCCTACACTCTATAGAGATTCCCAGAGTTTGTACGTAACTGTGACAGTTGCCAGAGAGCTGGTAATTTGCCTCATAGTTATGCCATGCTCATAAGGTTTTGAGATTGAGTTGCTTGATGTATGGGGAATTGATTTCATGGGGCCTTTTCCACCATCATACTCAAACACTTATATTCTGGTGGCAGTTGACTATGTATCAAAATGGGTAGAGCCATTGCCACACCCACCAATGATACTAAAAAGTACTAAAGTTCCTCCAGAAACATATATTCAGTAGATTTGGTGTCCCTAGGATACTAATCAGTGATGGGGGCACTCACTTCTGCAACAAACAGCTTTACTCTGCCATGGTCCGGTATGGGATTCGCCATAAGGTGGCAACTCCATATCATCCGCAGACAAATGGACAAGCTGAAGTTTCTAACAGAGAACTAAAAAGAATCCTGGAACGACTGTGAGTACCCGTAGAAAGGATTGGGCACGAAGCTTGGATGATGCTCTGTGGGCTTATAGAACAGCATTCAAGACCCTATAGGGACCTCTCCATACCAACTTGTGTATGGTAAGGCATGCCACCTGCCCGTGGAACTGGAACATAAAGCCTACTGGGCAACCAGATTCCTAAACTTTGATGCCAAATTAGCTGGAGAAAAAAGATTGCTCCAGCTGAATGAGCTAGAGGAATTCAGAGTCACTGCTTTGAAGATGCCAAGCTTTACAAAGAGAAATAAAAAAGGTGGCATGACAGAAAGCTGTCATCTAGAATCTTTGAACCAGGACAAAAGTTCTGTTATTTAACTCTAGGCTCAGGCTATTCCCCGGGAAACTGAAGTCCCGGTGGAGAGGACCATATGTGATTACAAGTGTATCACCATATGGTTATGTGGAGCTTCAAGATATTGATTCTGATAAGAATTTCATTGTTAATGGACAGAGAATCAAGCACTATCTTGGAGGCAATGTTGAGTAAGAGTGCTCAAGGCTGAGGCTAGATTAAAAACTCAGCAAAGTCCAGCTAAAGACAATAAAGAAGCGCTTGCTGGGAGGCAACCCAGCCATGGGGCATCACTTCCTCTAAGCATTTTGCCCTATTCATTAATACTAAGGTAAAGAGTCAATTGTATAAGTTTACAGGATTACAGAAGGATTCTTCACACAAAACAGAGAAAAAGAGCTCACTGGCAAGAAAACGCCAATAAGGATAGCCATCTGGGCATTAAACGCCAGAAAGAAGCTCCTTCTGGGCGTTTAACGCCAGATTTACAGCGTCCTGGGCGTTCAGAAAAATGCCCAGTGACAAAAGAGTTCCTGGCGTTCAATGCCAGAAAGAAGCAACAGCTGGGTGTTGAACGCCCAGGAGAAGCAGCATTTGGGCGTTGAACGCCCAAAACATGCAGCGTTTGGGCGTTCAAACGCCAGAATGGTGGGGAGGAGGTAAATTCGTTTTTTCTTCATATTTTTCATTTTAAGCTTAATTTTCATGTTTCAATTCATGATTTCTTGCATAAACATGTTACAAACCCTGATTTCTAAAATCCCTAATTTCTAAAAAACCTACTAAAAAAATAAAAATATATCAAATGTATCTTAATCCATAAGCACAAATCCTTTTTTTTTCAATCCAATTCAACTCTTTTTCAAATTTTCAAAACAAATCCATCTCTTTCATTCAAAAATCTTTTCAACTAATCAATATCTTTTTCAAATCTCCATATTATTTTTTCAAAAATCCAAATTTATCTTTTTCAAATATCTTTCATATCTTTTCAATTTTAAATTACATTTTTCTTATCATATTATATCTTTTTAAATCATATCTTCTATCTTATCTTTCTCCCTATTTTCGAAAACCCACCCCCTCCCTTTTAAAAACACATTCGGCCTCCTTCCTCTCATCCACCATTCAACACTAGCTCTCCTTCTATCCCTCTCCTTTCTTTTCTTTTGCTTGAGGACAAGCAATCCTCTAATTTGGTGTGTTTATCCGTGATCACTAAACCATACCCACTAAGATCATGGCTCCTAAAGGAAAACAACCCACTCCAAAAGGCAAGAAAGAAGTGTTCTAAAACCACTTTGGAATCAAGGGAGGTTCTTAACCAAAGAACATTCAGACCATTACTACAAAATAATGGGTCTAAGATCTGTGATCCCGGAAGTCAAGTTCGATCTGAAAGAAGATGAATATCTGGAGATCCAAGAGCAGATTCGAAACAGGAACTGGGAAGTCCTAGCTAATTCTGAAACGAAAGTGGAAGGAATATGGTTCAAGAATTCTACGCTAATCTGTGGCAAACAGACAGGCAGAGAATATCTGGAGCTGCCCTCTATGACTATAGGACTGTGGTCAGAGGAAAGATTGTTCACATCCACCCTGACAAAATCAGGGAGATCTTTAAGCTACCTCAGCTGAAAGATGACCCAGACTCCTTCAATAGGAGAATGATGAGAACAAACAAGGGCCTGGATAAGATTCTAGAGGATATATGCATCCCTGGAGCCAGGTGGACCACCAGCACGAAGGGTGCCCCAAATCAACTCAAGAGAGAAGATCTCAAACCAGTCGCCAGAGGATGGCTGGACTTCATTGGGCATTCTATATTGCCACCAGCAACCGTTCTGAAGTCAATATTAGAAGAGCAGTGATGATCCATTACATTATATTGGAAAAAGAAGTAGAAGTTCATCAACTGATCCCATTTGAATTCTACATACTTGCCAACAAGAACTCCAAGGATGCCAGGTTGGCTTATCCAAGCCTAATATCTATGCTCTGCAAAGATGCTGGAGTAAAGATGGGAATAACAGAGTATATCTTAGTGGAGCAACCAATCACTAAAATCACAATGAAAAAAAAACAAATGCAAGATGACCCCATCAAGAGGAGGGCGCAAGAATTCCTACCAGAACTCCCTCAATTTGAATACTGGGAGCATCTTGAGGCATCTGTCACTAAGTTGCAAGAAACCATGGACCAATTGAAGGAAGAACAGCAAAATCAAAACAGCACGCTTTGCAAAATGCTCAGAGAACAAGAGGTGCAAGGGCGTGAATTAAGAGAACTAAAGCGTCAGAAACTATCTCTTGAAGGGCCAAGCACCCCACAGACTAAAGAGGCATCGCTTCCCAAAGTCAAGGTTGTTGAGTTCTGATCTTAACTTAACCCTGTGATAACTTTTTTTCTATTATTTGAGTTTCCTTTAGGAGTCATATAATGGTAATTAGTATTTATATTTTGATTTCATCCCCCATTAAGCTATAATTTATTTTTCTCATCATCATTAAACATGAATAAAATAGAAGATTTTCTTTAGAACAAGGAGGCAATAATTTTCGAGTTTTTAATAAAACAAATTCTAATTGTTTACATGTGGTGGCAATGCTTTCTGCCTTCTGAATGAATGCTTGAACAGTGCATATGTCTTTGGAATTTGATGTTCTTGAATGTTAAATATGTTGGCTCTTGAAAGAATAATAAACATGAGACATGTTATTGGTAATCTGAAAAATCATAAAAATGATTCTTGAAGCAAGAAAAAGCAGTGAATACAAAGCTTGCAAAAAAAAAAAAAACAAGCAGAAAAAGCCAATAACCCTTAAAATCAAAAGGAATGGTAATAAAAAGGATCCAAGACTTTGAGCATCAGTGGATAGGAGGGCCTAAGGAAATCAAATCTTGGTCTAAGCGGCTAAACCAAGCTGTCCCTAACCATGTGCTTGTGGCGTGAAGGTGTCAAGTGAAAACTTGAGACTGAGCGGTTAAAGTCAAGGTACAAAGCAAAGAAAGAGTGTGCTTAAGAACCCTGGCACCTCTAATTGGGGCTTTAGCAAAGCTGAGTCACAATCTGAAAAGGTTCACCCAATCATGTGTCTGTGGCATTTATGTATCCAGTGGTAATACTGGAAAACAAAGTGCTTAGGGCCACGGCAAGACTCATAAATGTAGCTGTGTTCAAGAATCAACATATTGAACTAGGAGAATCAATAACACTATCTGAATTTTATGTTCCTATAGATGCCAATCATTCTGAGCTTCAATGGATAAAGTGAGATGCCAAAACTGTTCGGAAGCAAAAAGCTACTAGCCCGTCATTTAATTAGAATCTGAGCTTCACTCAAAACTCTGAGATATTATTGTTTCTTGACTCATTTGTGTTCTATATTATTTATCTAGTTGCTTAAGGACAAGCAACATTTAAGTTTGGTGTTGTGATGAGCGGATATTTTATACGCTTTTTGGGGTTAATTTCATATAGTTTTTAGTGTGTTTTAGTTAGTTTTTGGTTTATTTTCATTAGTTTCTAGGAAAAATTCATATTTCTGGACTTAATTATGATTTTGTGTATTTTTCTGTAATTTCAGGTAATTTCTGGCTAAATTGAGGGAGCTGAGCAAAAATCTGATTCAAGCTGAAAAAGGACTGCTGATGCTGTTGGATCCTGACCTCTCTGCACTCGGAATGGAATTTCTGGAGCTACAAGAGTTCAATTGACATGCTTCCAATTGTGTTAGAAAGTAGACATCCAGGGCTTTCCATCAATATATAATAGTCCATACTTTGCTCTAGGATAGATGACGTAAACTGGCGTCCAACGCCAGTTCCATGTTGTAGTCTGGCGTCCAGCGCCAGAAACACGTTACAAGTTGGAGTTCAATGCCAGAAACAGGTTACAGCCTGGCGTTTGTAACAACCCTAGTTTTTGAAAATTAAATAATTAGTTATTTGTGATTTATTTTAAGAAAATTATTTTACTAAAGGTAATTAAATGGAGTTTCATAATAATTGGAGTTTAAATTAATTAGAATTTTTGTATAATCTTTATTAGATATTTGGTATAAATGAAATTATAATTTTGGTAATTGAAAAATAAAAAAAAATTGTATAATTTAATTTAAAGAAATTCTATTTTGAATAAATTATATTATTAACTTGAACTCCTAGAAATTATTTTATTAGAAATGATTAGATTGATATTTATAAATACTTTAAGTTTAAGTCAATTCATATTTATGTACAATTTTTATTATAATTAATGATTTTATAAATTGAAATTAAAGTTTCGGAGATAGAAAAATAATAGAGACTTGTATGATTTAATCTAGAAAATTGATATTTGAATTTAAATTGTACTTTACAAAATATAATTAACTTGTTCATTTTATAATGTAAATTAGAAATAATTGATTGAACTTAGCAATATCTTGATAAATAATGTTCCTAAATATTTTTAATAGAGTATATTTGATTCTAAAATTACTCTACTATTCAATTTTATCAAAATATCTATTCATATCTATCCATATTCTTTTATAAAATCCTAATTTCTAACCCTAATTCCCAAATCAAACTCAGAAACCCTAATTTCCCAAATTGAAAACCCTAAGTTCCTAATGAGAAACCCTAACCTACCTTTTCTTCTCCCTTCAGCCGCACCATACCCCCTTTTCTTCCTAAACCTAACGTAGAAACGGAAACAGAGAGCAAAGAGAGAGGAAAGAGCTGCTGCCGCGCCGCCATGAACGCCGGACTGCCGCACGCAAGGATCCCACGCCACCATCGCCAGCGTCGCCCAGCCTTGCCCGCGCGCAGCCGCCACCATCGTGCCGCTGTTCCGTTGCCGTCACGCCACACCCTATCTGCGTTGCTGTCGCTGATTGGTGGAAGGGAGGAGCAGAGTGCGCACAGAGGAAGAGAAGCCGTTCACCACTGCCAAACCTCCGTCGCCAGTGATTCGCCACCGCTGAAGCTCGTCACTGCTGCCGTGCCACCGCCGCGGAGAGAGGGAGTGACGCGATTAAAGAGAGGAGGAGGAAGGAAACCCGTGCGCCGTCGGAGCTAGTTTCTCCCAGTCGCCGGCGTTGTCTTCGTTTGAATCACCACCAGATCCGCCGCTGCCGAAGCTTCTGGTTGCGCCTCTGCCGTCGGCGATCCTTGTCGTCACGGGAGGTGATCCGGCATCGCGTTCTTGCTGCTTTGAGCCACTAGCACCGCTGCTGCTACCCCAAAATTCCGTTTCTGTTTCTTAGGGTTTGCTATCTCAGCCCCTTAAAGTTACGTTGGTTCTGTTCTTGCCGGTGAGGGTCACCGAAGTTGCTATTTTGACTCTGATGTAATTCATCCTTGTCCCTGCTCACGGTTGTCCTCTGTTCTTCCTCTGCTTTTGATTTTCGCAGTTACCTGAATCTCTCCGCCGTGGGTATTGCCGTTGGAGCTGCTGGAAACCAACGTTGGAGCTGCCCTTGATGATTCTGATGCTGCTACATAGGTTCGGAGCTGCTGTGTTGTTGCCGGAGGAAGGGAACTCATCAGAAAAATGTTATTGAGGCTGATGTTTGGTTTGATTGCATTGTTAACGCGACATTGAGGTAGGGGATTTAACGTTTTTAATTTAGAATGCCCACCAAGTTATTTGAATAAGTGCAAATGGATAACAATGGTTTAGAATTTCTTAATTGTCATGAATGACTTGAAATGCATTTGAAATTAGTTAGTTAGTTGTGAACATTTTGAGCTGTGAATGGTGATTCATTTGATAATACTTGTTAAATTGAAATTTGAAGAGTTAACAATTGAAGAGTTGTCGTAATGGTAATTGATGAGCTGAGTTAGATTTGTGTTTCGTTTGGGATTATTGTGATGATGGTTGAGGTTGTGAAATTTGGAGTAAGTTTGATGATGTGTTAGTGCTTCAATTGGATTATTGAATTCAGGTTAAGGCTGCGAATGTCTTTGGGCTTTGTTGTGAGTGTTTGAAGTTGTAATTGATATTGTTTTCTCTGATATGGATGGAATTGAGTTGAATTATAACTGTAGTTGGTGATTGATTTGATGATTGTGCGTACTAAATGTTGTAAGGGATAGAATAAATGGTGTTACTTTTGTTGCTGAGCTTGCTGGTGTGAATTGATGAGTTATTGTGTGTTTGAATGATGATGAGTGTATATGGAAAATTATGCTTGGCATAGTGTAGAAAAGAAAAGGTTTGATGATGCTTAAGTACTTGACATCGTGTGAATTATTGATTCTGGGTTCTTGGGCTGTGTTGGCAATGAAGACAATTTTGAATAACTGGAAAGAGGTTAAACGTGTGATTTTGGAAGGGTTATAAGTTCAAATGTGGTTTTTGATAAGTAAGGTTGTTGAAAATGCTTAAGGCAGAATTTCTGCATACATGACAGTAGAAAGAATCAATTTCTGGGAGCATCCCAGGTCATATACTTGAATGAAACTATTTTTCATGAAACATAACTGTGTTTTGAGCATCTCATAAAAAATTCAGAATTTATTGATGAGTATTTTGGGAGAAATGAATTTTTGAAGATTGATGGTTTCTGCAGAAAATTCTGTTTCTTTACTGCAGAAGCACCAATTTCTAACTCACTTAATTTTAATTCTGGAAAGTATTTGAGCTGAAACCAACGGCATTTTCAAGTTCCTGTGTCCACAATCTTCATTTAAATTTCATGTCAATATCCTATTTGACCAAGTAGATATGTTGAAAAGAGTATGGATAACTCACTGGATTTTGGAAACCGAATTCTAAAAGGCCTGGCTGTGTTTCTCACTTCATCACTTTTTCATATGACATGGTATTAATCTGGAATTTGATTCAATAAAAAGCTAAAAGAGCCTTGTTTGAGGTCGTGAATTTTGAATGGCATTGGGTGAAAACTGGATTTTTAAGGAATTTATCAAACTTACTACTTGCTGCTGTTTTTCTGCATTTTCTTAGGAAACAATAACAGAATTTTAAGAGAGATGGTACAAGTTTTTATTGTGACCAAATTACCTCAACACCAAGTTTCTTGGAATACTAGTTTATTGAGTTTAATTTTGAAAGAATCCTATGATAAGTGAAAGTTAGTTACGAATTGATGGGTTGATGGTTATGTGGGAATTGTGGGTTATGAACGAACTGTTGGCTATTGTAAATTGTGAATTTTCTGACTGATTTGAGAACCTCTTATTTGGTAGTTGTTGAGGAAAGGGGAAGACTTGTTGAGAAAGAGGGAACCCGTAAGGGGTTGCTAAGTCCGAGTTTTAGGGGAGGTGCTGCCGAAATTTTATAAAATTTGAGGTTTTATTTGAGAAGTTATTTTAGAAGATTTGGATTTGAAAAATGATTATTTAAGTTTTATTTGATTACTTCTAATGAGAGGCTATGTTTTGAAAGGTGTTTAATGAAATTAAAATAAATGATTTTCTTGAGTCTTTTGATAGAGGACTAAACTGAAAAATAGTTTTAAAGTTGGCTTGACTCAAGGTTGCTAAAGCAGAGATTATGAACTGAATTGATGATTGAGATTTTTGCAAACGAATGCTTGAGAAAGTTAAGAAAGGTTTAAGAAAATATGTTAAGGATTCAAAGGGAAAAGAGAATGGGGAACTGATATATGGATTGTTGAGTTTTAGAAAGGAAAATGAAAAGTGGTAAAATACGGGAAGTACCCATGAACTGAATGATCATTGATCTCGGGGAAAACCTATAGATTGTTATTTGTTTTATATGCGGGAAAAACCCACAGACTGATAATCATTGATTACGGGAATAACCCATGAATTGTTCTATGTTGATCTCGGGTATAGCCCATGAACTGAAGATCAATGTTTGCTGTGTATTGATCTCGGTATAACCCACGAACTGAAGATCGCTATGTTATTGTGTATTGATCTCGGGTATAACCGACGAACTGAAGATCTCTGTTTTGTTTGTGAAATGATCTCGGGGACGCCCAGGAACTGAGGATCACTGTTTCCCCTTGTGCGTATATTATGGGGTCGGGCTTTGCGCCGACTGCCGGTAGTCACGAAGGAGCGGTATTCTTACCACTGACACATATGCACAAGGACACAAAGGGAAGCCATAGCTGGGACTTGTTCCTAGGTAATGTCGGGCTGCAGGGTGTAAACCGACACGTGAGCTCATGGCTGCTTAGGACAGACATGCATCATATTGGTTGTGCATTTGCTTTTGGTTGTGTTTGCTTGTATTACTTCTTTGCGATTGTGTTGTTTGTTTTATTGTGATTTGTTTGTCTGTTGAATTGAGTTTCTTACTTGTGCTAGTAGTCTATGAATATATAGAACTGATTAATAACTGTTTGTTGTGACTGAGAATCAATTGTGACTGAGAATCAATTATGTGGCTAAAAGATATTTAATATGACAAATTGTGATTGAGATCTGTTTTGGGTTTAGAAATCTAAAGAAAGTAACTATTTATCTAAAGTAAGATTAAAAAGTATTTCAAAGGGTTTGACGAAGAGGGTTTATTAAGCAAAGTTAATTATTTGCATGTCAATCATTACTTTTACGGCATTCCCATTCCCTACTGAGAACGTGTGGTTTGTTCTCACCCCAAAATCTTCCACCCTTTCAGTGACACAGGTTTGAAGATTCAGTTTGAAGCTGCGGGCGATTCTAGAATTTACTTATGAGTTAAGTTTATAACTTGAGTTTCTTTCATAGAATTCCCTCGCCTTTGTAGCTTTAGTTTTTATTTTATGCAGAGGGATAGGAGTTGTACCTGAATTTTATTTAAATTCTTTTGTATAATATTACTATTATTAATAATTATGTGATTATTATTACTTGGTGATGTTTGCTATATGATTTTAATTAATAAAAACAAAAATTTCTGGTATTTTTACTAAAATTGAATCGCAATATCGAACTAAAGGCTTAATAGTAAATAGTTAATAAGGAAAACAGGTCAGTAACGCCTTACTTTTGGTACGATCATGACGTATTGGAAGTTGGGTCGTTACAGCGTTGAATGCCCAACACAGCCCAGGCACGTGAGAAGCTTTAGTCTCAGTCCCAACACACACCAAGTGGGCCCCAGAAGTAGATTTCTGCACTATCTATCATAGTTTACTCATTTTCTATAAACCTAGGTTACTAGTTTAATATTTAAACAACTTTTAGAGATTTATTTTGTATCTCATGACATTTTTAGATCTGAATTTTGTACTCTTTGACAGCATGAGTTTCTAAACTCCATTGTTGGGGGTGAGGAGCTCTGCTGTGTCTCGATGAATTAATGCAAGTGTTTCTGTTTTCTATTCAAACATGCGTGTTCCTATCTAAGATATCCATTCGCACTTCAACATGAATGTGATGAACATGACAATCATCATTATTCACCCACGAACGCGTGCCTAAAAACCACTCCCGTTCACCGTATAATGAATGAATATCTCTTGGATCTCTTAATCAGAATCTTCGTGGTATAAGCTAGATTGATAGCAGCATTCAAGAGAATCCGGAAAGTCTAAACCTTGTCTGTGGTATTCCGAGTAGGATTCAGGGATTGAATGACTGTGATGAGCTTCAAACTCACGAGTGCTGGGCGTAGTGACAGACGCAAAAGGATAGTAAATCTTATTCCGTACGATTGAGAACCTGCAGATGATTAGCCGTGCGGTGACAGGGCACCTGGACCCTTTTCACTGAAAGGATGGATGGTAGCCATTGACAACGGTGATCCACCAACACACAGCTTGCCATAGGAGGACTTGCGTGCGTGAATCAGAAAACAGAGGAAAGCAGAATTTCAGAAGACAAACATCTCCAAAACTCCAACATATTCTCCATCATTGCACAATAAGTATTTATATTTATGCCCTCTCATTTTTTTTACAATTGAACTTGAAAGACACTGTTGTTGGCATCCCGACTAAGAATAATAAGATAACCATAGCTTGCTTCAAAACAACAATCTCCGTGGGATTCGACCCTTACTCACGTAAGGTATTACTTGGACGACCCAGTGCACTTGCTAGTTAGTTGTGCGAAGTTGTAAGAGAGTAATGTGAACATTGACATTACAATTTCGTGCACCAGATAGTGGGGAGATGAGGTGGAATATCTGGAAAGTAAGCTGAGATTACTTTATCCCCTGGAGAGAAGTCCTCTGTAGGGATCTTCTTGTTCCTCAACCTCCTTGGTGCCTTCTTCTTTGTCCCTTTTGATGTTGCATTGCTCTTTGTGACCTCCTCTTCTAAGGGAATTTTGTTACTGGTCTCATATGACTCTGGTGGTTTAGGTTCCTCCTTATTTTCCTTGAGCTGTGACAGCTACTGATTGCCTTGTTCTTCAACCAAGTGGTTTCCCAGAGGTGTTGGTTGTGCTTCAGTGCTTGCCTCCTCCCTCAGTATCTCATTATGATCTGTTTCTTGTGAGAGTTTGAAGACATTGAATCAGAGTTGTTCATCATGGATCCTCAAAATTAGCTCCCTTCGCTCCACATCTATGAGTGCTCTGGCTGTAGCTAAGAACAGTCTTCCCAATATGATTGGGTGAGTGTGACTTTCTTCCATGTCCAAGATGACAAAGTCTGTGGGAAAGAAGTATTTTCCCACCTTCACCAGCACATTTTCAACCACTCCTACTACTTGTTTTTGAGTTTTGTCAGCCAGCCAAATAACTACATCTGTGGGTATTATCTCGTTGATCTGCAGCCTTTTCATAAGGGATAAAGGCATTAAGTTAATGCTTGCTCCCAAATCGCAGAGTGCTTTATCAAACATTGTTTCTCCTATGGCACAGGGGATGTGAAAACTCCCTGGGTCCTTCCTTTTTATAGGCAACTCTGGTTGAATGAGAGCACTGCACTCCTTATTCATCACTATTTTTGTCCTCCTTTGAGTGAGCTTTTCCTGGTCAGCAGCTCCTTCATATACTTAATATATGAGGGCATTTGTTGAGGGCCTTGATGAATGGTATGTTTACATGGAGGATGTAAACAGGTCAAGAAACCTTGAGTATATTCTCTTTTCTATAGCACCATTGAGTAATTGGGGAAAAGGTGCATAGAGTTTCAACAGCTCCTTCTGTGTCAGCTCTTTTTGTGAAATTTTGGGTTCTTGGTGATCCTTTTCCTGTTTCTTTGCTGATGTCTCTCCAAGTTATTCTAATGGCTTGTTTTGCTTTTCCTCAGTCTCCTTATTACTTAAGTAACCATCTTGCAATCTTCCCATCTGACTTTCTTTGCTTCACCTCTCAGATTTTTCTCTGTGTTACTTGGGAAGCTATCAGTAGGTTTGGGAATCTTTTCAGATAAGTATCCCACTTGAAATTCCAGCCTCTTGATGGTGTCTCCCTGGTTCTTGATACTAGCTCGCACCTCCTCTTTGAATACCTTATTATCTTGAATCTCTTTGCATATGCCTCAAGCAGAGTCTCAATTTTGGAGAGTCTATCTTTAGATGATGGTGAGTTGAGAGTGGATGGGTGATTTGGGTCCTTTTGGTTATGGTATGGATGTGGAGAGGTGTTGTTAGGATGGTGTTGATATGATCTCTGTGTGGAATGTTGGTGAGCTGCATGGTTGTTGGGGTTGTGAGTCTCTGATCTTGGCTTTGATCTTGTTGATTTCCCCACCCAAAGTTTGGGTGATTCCTCCAACCAGGGTTGTACGTTTTGGAGTAAGGATCATGGGTCTGCTGGGTGAGTTTCCAATGTAGTTGGCTTGTTCTTGCTCCTCCTCTGCCTCAGCATTCGCTCCCTCTTGGGTTGCTGATGAGGTGGTGATTGCTGCCACTTGGTTCCTCTCCATCTTCTTGGTGAGGTCAGCCAGATGCTTGGTAATAAGCTTGTTTTGGGCCAGCAGTGCATCCACATTGTTTAGCTCCATACTCCTCTAGTGTTGCCTCTTTCAGAAGCATAGAAGTAGTCATTCTCCGCTACTGTCTCAATGACATCTATGGCTTCTTCAATGGTCTTTTTCTTGTTCAGAGATCCCCCGGATGAATGGTCTATGCCTTCTTTGATTCATAAGAGAGGCCTTCATAGAAAATGTGTAGTTGCACCCATTCATTGAACATATCTGGTGACACCTTCTTGTCAGGTCCTTAAACCTCTCCCATGCTTCATATAGAGTCTCACCATCCTTCTGCCTGAATGTTTGCACCTCAGCTCTTAGCCTGTTGATCCATTGAGGAGGATAGAATCTTGCTAAGAATTTGTTCACCACATCTTTCCAGGTTGCTAAACTCTCCTTTGGGAAGGATTCTAGCCATTTAGATGCCTTGTCCTTAAGTGAGAAAGGGAACAGAAGTAGTCTATAGGTGTCAGGATGAACACCATTAGACTTCACAGTATCTCATATCCTCAAGAAGGTGGTTAGATGTTGATTGGGGTCTTTTGGACACCTCCTCCGAATGAACAATTGTTCTGAACAAGGGTGATAAGTTGTGGCTTTAGTTCAAAGTTGTTGGCATGTATGGTTGTCCTTTGGATGCTGCTTCCACAGTTTCCTGGGTTTGGGTTGAAGTAAGAACCCAAACTCTTCTCTCTTGTCCAGCTTGATGCGCTGACCTTCTCTGCCATGGTTGTGAGCCTCTTCTTCATGATGGTTCTCCATGTTTTCATCCATGTCCGGTTCAAAGTACTCCTCCTCTTCCTCAGCACCAACTACTTCTTTCCTCTTGCTTCCCTCCTTAATCTAAGGAAGGTCCTCTCAGGTTTAGAATCAAAGGTAGTCAAAGCCCCGCTTCTTCTCCCTGTCATACAACCAACAAGGCACAAGCAAGGAAATAGATGCAGAAAGTACTCTTGTTAAAATTGCTGTTAGTGTGAGTGATGCAATATATCAAACAGTTAGTGGGTTAGTGAACTGAATGGTAAATAACTAAGAAAAAGGAGTAGGGGGAAGGGAGGAAAATAACTAAAACTGAAAGTAATTAACTCAAACAGAAATTTAAATCAAACAAAAGAAAAATGCTCAATCTAGTTATCCTCCAATTTAGTCATTGTTGATACAAAATCAATCCCCGGCAACGGCGCCATAAACTTGATAGCACAGAAACTTGTCTCTCAACAATTTTCCTTCGGTAAGTATACCGAATTGTCATCAAGTAAAAACTCACAATAGAGTGAGGTCGAATCCCACAGGGATTGATTGGTCAAGCAACTTTAATTAGAGGAATGTTCTAGTTGAGTGAAGCAGAATTTGGTTTGAGAGTTGCAGGAAATTAAATGGCGGGAAAGTAAATAGCAGAAAATGTAAATGCTGGAAGTAAAGAGCTGAAAGTAAATGACAGAAAGTAAATTGCAGAATTGTAAATGGGAATGGGGAAGATGCTCATGAAAGTAAATTGCAGAAATTAAAGAGAATGGGTAAGATCAGAATGGGGATTCATTGGGCTTAGGAGATGTTGCATTCTCCGGATCAAGTTCATTTTCATCTCTTCCTCAATCAATGCATTCATTGATCTCCTTGGCAATCTTAAGTGATCGAATTCCAATTCCTTGGTAATTCAATCTCTCAAATCTTGATCAATAGCCAATTCCTTGGTCAATTGCTCATGAGAAGAGATGAAGTATGGTCACTGATTATACCACATGCATTCCCAAATCAAGTGTTGGTAGGATTCTAGTCACCATACCCAACCAAACCCAATTTGGTCCAACATGAGAAAGTATTTCTAGCATGATCTCTTCATTCCTCTTCCAAGGTTCAGAAGAGATCCAAGTATGAATAGCTTATTTTCCAAGATAACTACCCAATTGGATGAAGATTGAAATCTTTCTAGTAAAATCAAGAGAAAAGATAGAAGAAGAGTAATGAAAATTAGTATTGATCCATCAAATTACAACAGAGCTCCCTAACCCAATGAAAGGGGTTTAGTTGTTCATAGCTCTGGAAATGGAAAATAAAGATGGAGAATACATCATGAAAACTAGAACTAGAAGTACAGAGAAAGTAAATTATACAGAGAGTAGTTCTAAATTTCCTATCCCCCAAAAGCTATTTCCTAATTCAAAACTACCCCTATATATACTACTCTTCTGATCTTCTAGTTGATTCTTCATGTCTTGGATATGGGCCTTTGGATCTTGAGTTTGAAGCAGTTATTTCTGCAGTGGGCTTAGCTTTACTTGCAGAGAGAAAGTGTGAAGTAGGAAGGGTCTTTAGCTCAGGACGTTAGTGACGTTAACGTTAAGTGAGAGTGTGGGTTCGAGAACGTTAGTGACAATCACCTTTTTCACTAACGTTCCTCACCCAGGGATGATCCAAGTTAACTTCAACGTTAGTGGCACTAACGTGACCACTAACGTTGCCTCTTGGTCCTTCGCACACGTTATTGGGACTCACCTTTTCCAATAACGTTGAGAGTCCTCCCTCCCTACGTTAGAGTTCACGTTAACTTAGTTAACATGGCTCTTAACGTAGGCTTGCCAATTCTTTGAGAACGTTAGTGACACTTACCTTTGTCACTAACGTTCCAAGGTGCCCCTACTTTCCACGTTAGAGTCCACGTTAACTATGTTAACGTGGCTTCTAACGTGGCAATGATAGCCATCTCCAACGTTAGTGACAAAGGTGAGTGTCACTAACGTTGGCTCATCATCCTATCCTCAACGTTAGCTTCCACGTTAACTAAGTTAACGTCCCACGTTAACTAAGTTAACGTGGAAGTTAACGTGGCTCATAGTGGCTCATTATGGCTCATTCCAACGTTAGTGACAAAGGTGAGTGTTACTAACGTTGGCGATTATTTGCTTTCTCCACGTTAGCTTCCACGTTAACTAAGTTAACGTGGCAACTAACGTGGCTCATTGTAGCTTGGCCAACGTTAGTGACAAAGGTGAGTGTCACTAACGTTGGCTTCTCTTTTGCTTTCCAACATTAGAGTCCACGTTAACTGAGTTAACGTGGCTCTTAATGTGGCCACTTATGAGCTTGGTCCAACGTTAGTGACAAAGGTGAGTGTCACTAACGTTGGCCTTATTTCTTTCTTCCACGTTAGAGTTCACGTTAACTTAGTTAACGTGACTCTTAACGTGGGCTACGATGGCTTTCGACGACGTTATTGGCGATTACTTTTCTCATTAACGTTGCAAGCTAGCTCCCACTCCACGTTGGTGGTCACGTTAGTTAGACTAACGTGGCTGCTAACGTGGCTCTTTCTGCTTCCTTTGTCCTGAAATCAAGCAATAAAGTGCATCAAAGTTCTAATCCACATCATGAGACATGCATCATCCAATTTGTCATCTAATTCATGCAAAATTCTCATGAAATCATATAAAGTGCACAATGTATGCTTAAATCAAGATGTAAGTGAAATTCTGCCCAAAACTTGCTTATTTCCTAAGAAAATGCATGAAACTACCCTAAAACAGTAAAGAAAAGGTCAGTGAAACTGGCCAAAATGCCCTGGCATCAAGAAGTGACCATCCTCTATTGTTGATCTTAATGTTGATTTCAATGTGCTCGTTCCTCCATAATTGGAACCGAACTTCTGGAATGATCTCTCTCTCACTCACCCAACCATAGAATTGATTTTGGTTGAATGCGGAGAGGAACCTGTAGTCGTTGAAGGAACTTGAGGATCCAGAGGTTGGTTCCTTGACTTTTCTTTTCTTTGAGGCTGAGCTTTTTGGTGGTGCCATGAGGTTGAGAGAGTGTGTTTGAGAGTAAAATGGGGGTTGCAGGTTGCAAGAAAGAGCAAAGCAAAATAAGGTTTTGCTCCAACACCAAACTTAGGACTTGATTGTCCCAATCAAGAAAAAAAATGAAATAAAGGAGGTATGGAAAGAGATGGTAAAAGATGAACAGAGAAAGGAAGGTGAGGGCTGTATGCTCTTCGTGTGTGATTGGGGTTGTTGAAGTGGAATACGAGCTGGTGAAGTGAGGCTTTTATAATGGGTGAATGTTGTGGTGGGAAGGGTGGGAAATAAAAAGGGTTAAATGTTTTCCCACTTGGGGAGTGGCGCCTAGCGTGGGAAGAGGCGCCAACTCTTTTCTCACTGTGTCTTCTGCGTGTGTTGAGTTCCAAAGTGTAAGTACACTTTGACTTCCTTGCTTTGTGAGTTATTTACCATGTGGGCCCCATCTTCTCTCCTGAAATAAAACTGAACCCATTAGTAATGACAAAAGAACCCTTTCACATTCCTTCTCATCAAGAGTGAATTGGATTGCAACTGATGGGTGTCCCTTGGGACACGAAACTTAAATCTTTGGCATCTTAATAAATTGGTCTCATCATTGTGTATTTAATGTGTCCATAAGAGTGGAATAACATCAATCTTTTCATTTTCTTTTGATTCCAATTCTTCTGAACTCATTAATCCATATTCATGTTCTTACCCAAAGCATTAAGTGCTTTCAAATTGGGTAACTTGGGCTACTAGATGATTCTTGGTGGTGGCCACACCAAACTTAGCAATTTAGCTAGTCCTCAGCCCAATCACTCATCATGATTTATGCCTTCATCAAGTTGCAATTCCGGAAAAATATAAAGAAACTCTAGCTACCAAAGTTAAAATAAACTTTTTAATCTGCAATTGTAAACTAATTCTAATATGGTAATGTAAAATAAATGGGAGACTGAAAATTAAACTACCTAACGCAACGAATTTTTAAACTACTTCTAAGAAAAGTAACTAAATTAAAAAGGATAAAGTGTTGGGGTGCTCCCAACTAGCGCTTCTTTATTGTCATTAGCTTGACATTTCTTCATCTTCAGCTGAGCTTGTAGCTCACTCCCTGCTCCTCTAAGGAGCCTCCCAAGTAGTGTTTGAGTTTATGGTCATTGACAGTAAAAGTTCTCTGAGTCTTGTCCTCCATGAGCTCCACATGACCATAGGGAAACACCTTGAGTATGGTGAAAGGTCCTGACAATCTAGACTTCAGTTTTCCAGGGAAGAACTTGAGTCTTGAGTTGTAGAGTAACACCTTCTGTCCTTCAGTGAACTCCCTTCTTGCTATCTTTTGGTCATGCCACCTTTTTGTGTTCTCTTTGTAGATTTTTGCATTCTCATATGCTTGATTCCTAAACTCATCCATCTCATTGAGTTGCATTAATCTCTTTTTTCCAGCAGCTTGCTCATCATAGTTTAACATCTTTAGAGCCTAGAATGCTCTATGCTCAAGTTCAACTGGCAAGTGACAAGCCTTGCCATATACCAGTTGGTATAGAGACATCCCAATGGGAGTCTTATAGGCTGTTCTGTAGGCCCATAATGCATCATCCAGCTTCTTAGACCAATCCTTTCTTGAGCTTCCAACAGTTTTTTCAAGGATTCTTTTTAGCTCTCTATTGGAAATTTCAGCTTGCCCGTTGGTCTGTGGGTGGTATAGAGTTGCCACTTTGTGCTTTACTCCATATCTGAGAAGGAGTGTCCCGAGTTGTTTGTTGCAGAAGTGTGTCCCTCCATCACTAATGAGAGCTATGGGGACTCCAAATCTACTGAAAATGTTTCTTCTCAAGAAGCTTATCACAACCTTGTTGTCATTTGTTGTAGTGGCTATGGCTTCTACCCATCTTGAGACATAATCAACAGCCACCAATATGTAGCTATTAGAGTAGGAGGTTGGGAAGGGTCCCATGAAATTAATCCCCTATACATCAAATAGCTCTAACTCTACTATGAATTATTGTGGCATCTCATTTCTCTTGGTTTGATTACCACCTCTTTGGCATTCATCACACCTTGACACAATTTTCTTGGCATCCTTAAACATTCTTGGCTAGTAAAATCCAGATTGAAGCACTTTTGCTGCTGTCCTTTCTCTACTGAAATGACCTCCATATGCAGATCCATGGCACTGCCATAATACTTCCTGCCCTTCTTCATAGGGTATACACCTTCTTAGGATTCCATCAGCACACTTTTTGAACAAATAACGATCATCCCAGATGTAGTGTTTGGCATCCTTAATTAGCTTCCTCCTCATGTGCCTATTGATGTTGGTTGGTAGTTCCCCAATAGCCTTGAAGTTAGCTATGTCTGCAAACTAAGGAGCTATTCGAATCATCATCAATTGCTCATCAGGGAAGCTTTCATTGACTGCTACTTGTTGCATCTCTTCTTCTTGTGGGATCCTTGAGAGGTGGTCAGCTACCTTGTTCTCTGCTACGCTCCTATCTTTAATCTCAATATCAAATTCTTGGATCAGCAAAATCCACCTTATTAATCTGGGCTTAGATTCTTGTTTGGTAAGCAAGTATTTGAGTGCTGCATGATCAGTGAACACAATTACTTTTGAGCCAATAAGATATGATCTAAACTTGTCAAAAGCAAAAACTATGGCTAAAAGTTCTTTCTCTGTGGTGGTATAGTTCCTTTGATTCTCATTAAGAACCTTGCTAGCATAGTAAATAACATGTACTAGCTTGTCTTTCCTCTGTCCTAGAACAGCACCAACAGCAAAATCAGATGCATCACACATTAGTTCAAAGTAAAGATCCCAGCTTAGTGGTGCTATAATAGGTGTAGAGGAGAGTTTCTTCTTAAGTTCATCAAAGGCTACCATGCACTCTCTATCAAAAAAAAGGGAGTATTTGAGACAAGCAGGTTGCTAAGAGGTTTTGCAATCTTTGAAAAATCTTTGATAAACCTCCTATAGAACCCAGCGTGTCCCAAAAAACTTCTGATTGCTTTGACATTGCAAGGTGGGGGTAATTTTTCAATTACTTCCACTTTTGCCTTGTCCACTTCTATACCATCTTTTGAAATCTTGTGACCAAGAACCACCCCTTCAGTCACTATAAAATGGCACTTCTCCTAGTTTAAAACTAGGTTGGTTTCTTGACACCATTTTAGCACAAGAGCAAGATGGTATAGGCAATCAGAATATGAGTTCCCAAATACAGAGAAGTCATCCATGAATATTTCTATGAACTTCTCAATCATGTCTGAAAAATAGAGAGCATGCACCTTTGGAATGTTGCAGGTGCATTGCACAATCCAAAGGGCATTCTCCTATAAGCAAAGACACCATATGGACAAGTAAATGAAGTTTTTTCCTGATCCTTGGGGTCTACAAGAATTTGATTGTAGCCCGAATACCCATCTAGGAAGCAATAGTACTCATGACCTGCCAATCTTTCAAGCATCTGGTCCATGAAAGGTAAGCGAAAGTGGTCCTTCCGGGTGGCTTCATTGAGTTTCCGGTAGTCAATGCACATACGCCATCCGGTCACTGTCCTTGTGGGTATCAATTCATTCGTCTCATTTGCCAGAATAGTGATCCCTCCTTTCTTAGGGACTACTTGCACCGGGCTTACCCAAGGGCTGTCTGAGATGGGGTAGATCACCCCTGCTTGCCATAATTTCAACACTTCTTTCTGACCCACTTCATTCATAGTTGGGTTCAGCCTCCTTTGTTGTTGTCTTGAAGGTTTGGCATCTTCTTCAAGTAAGATCTTATGCATGCACATTGAAGGACTAATCCCTTTAAAATCTGCAAGTGTCCAGCCTATGGCATCCTTGTGTTGTCTCAGGACTTGGGTGAGCTCCTTGGTGCACAAAATTGTTACTCTCTTACAATTTCGCACACATGACCAGCAAGTGCACTGGGTCGTCCAAGTAATACCTTACGTGAGTAAGGGTCGAATCCCACGGAGATTGTTGGTTTGAAGCAATCTATGGTTATCTTGTAAATCTTAGTCGGGAAGTCAATTATGTTTATCAATTGAATTGTGAGTAACCAGTAGAGCATAAATTAAAAGTTACTTGTTGTGCAGTAATGGAGAATATGTTGGAGTTTTGGAGATGCTTTGTCTTCTGAATCTCTGCTTTCCTCTGTCTTCTTGTTCACGCACGCACGTCCCCCTATGGCAAGCTGTGTGTTGGTGGATCACCGTTGTCAATGGCTACCTTCCGTCCTCCCAGTGAAAACTACGCTCACGCGCTCTGTCACAGCACGGCTAATCACCGGTTGGTTCTCGATCCGGTTGGAATAGGATTTACTATCCTTTTGCGTCTGTCACTAACGCCCAGCCTTCAAGAGTTTGAAGCTCGTCACAGTCATTCAATCATAGAATCCTACTCGGAATACCACAGACAAGGTTTAGACTTTCCGAATTCTCATGAATGCCGCCATCAGTTCAAGCTTATACCACGGAGATTCTGATTAAGAGATCTCAGAGATACTCATTCAATCGTATATAGAACGGAGGTGGTTGTCAGGCACACGTTCATGATTTGAGGAAGGTGATGAGTGTCACAGCTCATCACCTCCATCACAGTTAAGCGCGAATGAACATCTTAGATAGGAACAAGCGTGTTTGAATGGAAAACAGAAATACTTGCATTAATTCATCGAGACACAGCAGAGCTCCTCACCCCCAACAATGGGGTTTAGAGACTCATGCCATCAGAGAATACAAAGTTTAGATCTGAAATGTCATGAGATACAAAATAAGTCTCTAAAAGTTGTTTAAATACTAAACTAGTAGCCTAGGGTTACAAAATATGAGTGGACTATGATGGATGATGCAGAGGTCCACTTCTGGGGCCCACTTGGTGTGTGCTGGGGCTGAGATTTAAGTGAGTCACGTGCAGAGGCCATTTGTGGAGTTGAACGCCAGTTTTTATGCCAGTTTGGGCGTTCAACTCCAGTTTTTGATCCTTTTCTAGCGCTGGACGCCAGAATTGGGCAGAGAACTGGCGTTGAACGCCAGTTTACGTCATCTATCCTTGTGCAAAGTATGGACTATTATATATTTCTGGAAAGCCCTGGATGTCTACTTTCCAATGAAATTGGAAGCATGCCATTTCGAGTTCTTTAGCTCCAGAAAATCCAATTTGAGTGCAGGGAGGTCAGAATCCAACAGCATTAGTAGTCCTTTTTTAGCCTGAATCAGATTTTTGCTCAGCTCCTTCAATTTCAGCCAGAAAAATACCTGAAATTACAGAAAAACACGCAACTCATAGTAAAGTCCAGAAATATGAATTTTTCCTAAAAACTACTAGAAATAGACTAAAAAATAACTAAAACATACTCTAAACTATATGAAATTATCCCCAAAAGGCGTATAAAATATCCGCTCATCACTCCTCTTCTTGTTCCTTACTCAGACTTGAATTTATGATCAGTGGTTGGGTGTTGTTGGCACCTAGATAGGCATATTTCAGGCTGGGTGGTAATGCTTTCAGCTCTAGTTTAGGTGGCTCTTCATCTTTGTTGCTTGTAATGGTTGGCATGATTGAGTTTCCCATGGTTGCTTGTGGTGTTCATCCATCTGGTGCTTGCTCCAGCTCAATGGTTCCTCCACATTATTCTTCTACCAAGACTTCTTCAACTATTTGTTCCATGGTGTCTACCAGCATGCATTCTCCTACGGATTCCTTGGGGTAACTCATTGCCTTGAAGACATTGAAGACCATTTTCTCTTCATGCAACCTCAAGACTAGTTCCTCTTTTTGCACATTGATGATGGCTCCAGTAGTAGCTAGGAATGGTCTTCCTAAAATAATTGACGTGTTGGCCTCTTCTTCCATGTCCAGCACAACAAAATCAGCAGGGAAGATGAACTCTCCTACTTTCACTAGCAAGTCTTCCACCACCCCATGTGGAACCTTAAATGTTCTGTCAGCTAATTGGAGTGCCATTCTTGTTGGCTTGGCTTTCTCAATCTTCATCCTTCTCATCATGGTCATGTACATAAGATTTATGCCTTAGCAAATGGTATGTTGATTTGGAGCCTCTTGAAGATCTCTAGGAACATAGAAAACTTGCCATCCTTCCCATCTTTTCCCAGCCTTTGTGGGTATGGTGCCCTTGGCACATAAGGCTTCAAGACTGGTTTTGGTGGAGCAGAGATTTCTTCTTCATCCTTGTTCTCATGCTTTACTACAACTTCTTCATGCTTGTCTTTGCTTGGGGTTCCATCTTCTATAACTTTCCCACTTCTTAATGATTTTACATTCCCCTCTTGGGTTAGCCATGGTATCACTAGGAAATGTGTGTGTGGGAAGTGGGATTTGCTTGGACAAAATCCCCACTTGTGCTTCCAACTTTGAGATTGCTGCGCCTTGATTTTTCAGATTTGACCTGTATTCCTCTTGATTAGCATCTATCCTTCTGTCAGTTTGTGCTTGTCTGTCCATGAGGGTGGAGACTGCTCCTGTAATTTGTGAGGATAGCTGTGCTATTGTAGCTTCTATTCTCTCAAAGTTGCTCTTGGTCTCACATGGTTGCATAGTCGAGGATGGTGTATCTTGATTGAGGTTGTTGTGTGTGGGTTGGTTACTATGGTATGATGTGTTTTGTGAGTTGTGGTAGGGTCTATGGTTCCCTATTTGATGGTTGGGGTGGTGGTTAAAATGCTGATTTGATGAATAAGGCTTGTTGTGGTCCTGGTTGTGGTTTTGTTGATTTCCCCACCCAAAGTTTGGGTGGTTCTTCCAACCTGGGTTATATGTCTTAGAGTGTGGGTCATATGGTGGTCTGGATGAATTGTTCACATAATTGGCTTGTTTCCAGTCACCTTCAGATTCTTATGCACTCCCTTCTTATTGAGGAGTTTGGTCTTGAATGACTGAGGCTTGGTTGGCCTCCATCCTTTTGGTTAGAGCTGCTATTTGAGCTGCAATTGCTTTGTTCTGAGCTAACAAAGCATCTACATAGTTGAGCTCTAGCACTCCCTTCTTCTGAGTCCTCTTTGAAGCATAGAAATACTCATTTTCAGCTACAGTCTCAATGACATCTATGTCCTCTTCAATGGTTTTCTTCTTATTGAGTGAGCCTCCTGCAGAATGGTCCACATCCTTCTTTGCTTCATAGGATAGTCCCTCATAAAAGATGTGTAATTGTACCCATTCATTGAACATTTCTGGTGGGCATCTTCTTGTCAAATCTTTGAATCTCTCCCAGGCCTCATAGAGTGTTTCTCCATCTTGTTGTCTGAAAGTTTTCACCTCAGCTCTCAGCCTATTGATTCTTTATGGGGGGTAAAATCTTGCAAGAAATCTGTTCACAACCTCCTCCCATGTAGTTAGGCTATCCTTGGGGAATGATTCCAACCACTTTGCTGCCTTATCTCTAAGTGAGAAAGGGAACAAGAGTAGTTTGTAGATGTCAGGGTGTACCCCGTTGGACTTTACAGTATCACATATCCTCAAGAATGTACTGAGATGTTGATTAGGGTCTTCTTGGGCACTTCCTCTATATGAGCAATTATTCTGAACAAGTGTGATGAGCTGAGGTTTCAGCTCAAAATTATTGGCATGAATTGTTGGCTTGAGGATGCTGCTGCCACAATTTCCTAGGTTTAGGTTGATATAGGAGCCTAAGACTCTCCTTTCTTGCCCATCATGATTTACTGGGCCTCCTCTAGCATTGTGAGCTTCTTCTTCATGGTGGTACTCCATGTTCTCCTCCATGTTTGTTTCAAAATACTCTTCCTCTTCCTCAGCACCAACGACTCCTTTCCCTCTTGCTTCCCTCCTTAATCTAAGGAAGGTCCTCTCAGGTTCAGAATCAAAGGAAGTTGAAGCATCGCTTCTTCTACCTGTCATACAACCAACAAGGAAAAAACAAGGGAAGAAAAAGAAAAATTGAATGAAGAAGTTATTCTTGTTAGAGTGGATGTTAGTGTGAGTGGTGCAATTAATCAAACAGTTAGAAGAGTGGAAATATGTAAAAAAAATACTCAAATAAGAACGAAATAAAACTCAAAATAAAGGAAAATAAAAGGTGCTAAATAAAATAAAATAACAAGGAATTTAAATTGCTTAATCTAGCTCTCCAATTGATTTAATCACTGTCAAATTTAAGCCAATCCCCGACAACGGCGCCATAAAACTTAATAACCAGAATTCACACCCCATTCAACATTGGTGAATTAGTCCTTTTGGCAAGTGCACCAAAATTATCGTCAAGTGATAACCCACAGTGGAGTGGGATCGTATCCACAGAGATTGGCAAATTCGAGCAGTTTCAATCAGTTGATGGATTAGTCAAGCGAATCAATAGGATTGTAGAGTGCAGAATTGTAAATGACATAAATGTAAATGACTAGAATATAAAGAAAAGCAATAAAGTGCAGAAATATAAATGGTGGAAAGTAAAGGGCAGAATCATAAATGACTTGAATGTAAATGGGAATGGGGAATTTCTGAATATAAAAATAAGCAGTAAAGAAATGGATAGATAAGAATAGGGAAAATTCATTGAGATTAGGAGATGTTGTCTCTTTGGATCAGATCTAGCTTATATCCTCTTCAATCATGCAACTCATTGACTTCTTGGCAATTATGATTGATTGAGCCCCAATCTCTTGGTGGCTCAATCTCTCAGATCTTGAACAATAGCCAATTCCTTGGTCTAATTGCTCATGAAAAGAGATATGCTTGGTCCCTGATTATAGCACACACCATTATAGGTCCAAGTATAGGGAGGATTATATGTCACATATCCAAACACCAAATCCCAGATTCTACTCTAGTGTGAGAAGGGATTTCAAGCATGGTTTCATGTTTCCTTTCCCAAGGTTCCCATGAAACCCAATTGCATTCAATCCATTAAGAACGAAATTCCTTCTAGCAAATCAAAGAGAAGATGAAGAGAAGAAGAATTTCACTATTATCAATCCATCAAGTACAACAGAGCTCCCGCTCTCAATGAGAGGGAACTTAGCTACTCATAGCTCAAAAAATACTCAAAAGTGAAGTGTAAAAGTGGATCTAAAACTGACTGCTTAACCCCCTTCTTCAGTACTCCTTGGGGGTATTTATACTACTCCTAGTAAAATAAAAGAATTACAAAAGGGAAAAAGGAAAATTACATTTTGGAGGGAAAAGAAAACACTCAATAAGCATGACTTCTTAGCTGGCGTGTGGCTGGCGCTTCTCTAGCGTGTCACGTGCCCTTCATTTCCTGCTTGGCGTGCCACGCCTACTCCTTCAAGTGGCACGCTCATCCCTCTCTCATCCTTGGCATGCCACGCCTTCAAACTCAAGTGGCACGCCATAGTGGATTTCTTGTGTTGGCCTGCCACGCCTTCGAGCTCTGATGCCAAGGCATCATAGGCTAGTTTCACTAGCATTTTTCTGTTAGTTTTAGTTGTTTTATGCATTTTCTTGAGCTTAAAGTAACCAAAAATGGTTAAATGAAGAACAAAGTAATGAACCATCCAAACAATATGATTTTGATGCAAATTCCATGAGTTTTAGCTATATTACTTAAATGCTATGAATGAAAGATTTCTCATGAAATTTTGCAAGACTTTGATGCAATTGTTTGGATGATTTCAGGGAAGAAGAGGCTAAGCAAGGAAGCAACAAAATCAATAAAGGAAGCTTGAACATCACATGTGGAGTTTAAGTTCCAGTTTAAGCCTAAACTGGAGCTTAAACGCCAAAATCATGAAGGATAAGAAATGCTGGGATTGAAGTTTAACCTCCAGTTTGACCTCAAACTGGAGGTTAAACGCCAGAATGATAAGCCTCACTAAAGAAGCATTCCACGTTTAACCTCCAGTTTGACCTCAAACTGGAGGTTAAACGCCAGAATGAGTATGCCACCCAGGGAGGAGTTCCACGTTTAACCTCCAGTTTGACCTCAAACTGGAGGTTAAACGCCAGAACCAGGAAGAGTACCAGGGAGCCATTCCACGTTTAAGCTCCAGTTTGACTCAAACTGGAGCTTAAACGTGTTCGATAGCTTTTCTACTCCAGGGTTGCTCTCTCCATCTCCACGTTTAACCTCCAGTTTGACCCCAAACTGGAGGTTAAACGTGTTCGACACCTCCAGGGCCACCATTCTAAGCTTCCACGTTTAACCTCCAGTTTGACCTCAAACTGGAGGTTAAACGTGTTCGACCTCCAGTATGCCTCCACCCTTTTCCACGTTTAACCTCCAGTTTGACCTCAAACTGGAGGTTAAACGTGTTCGACCTCCAGGGCTGCCCTTCCTATCTCCACGTTTAAGCTTCAGTTTAACCTTAAACTGAAGCTTAAACGTGTTCGACTACATGACTCTCCAGGGCTACCTTCTTCCATTTCCACGTTTAAGCTTCAGTTTAACCTTAACTGAAGCTTAAACGTGCTTCTACAAATGGCCTCACTGGAAGTGTCTGGCGTTTAAGTTGCAGTTTAAGCTTAAACTACAACTTAAACGCCACTCTTGAAAAAGGTTTCTGGGCCAAAAATATTGTGATTTAAGTTAGTCTTTGAGCACAATTATTAACTTAAACTTACTTTGGTATGAAACCCCATTGAATATCATGGTTTATGGGATTGGGCCTGAAGGATTGATGAGTTTGAAATCTCAATTTATTGAGTCATGTGTCATTATTTGATTATCACTAAGTTGGCTCAATAAATGTTACAGGATTTGGATCAACAACCTCATCAAGATTATGGATCATAAACCCAAGGCAAAAGGAAAGCAAGGAGAGGCCTCAAAGCCCAAGAAGCACAACTGAAGCTCAATATAGAAAGTGTATAAATAGGATAGAAGTTAAGTTAGAGAGGACTTTTACTTTCACTTTTAGCTAGTTTTCCTTTTCTTTGTAATTGAATTCAGAGCTATGATTCACTAAACCCCCTTTCATTGGGTTAGGGAGCTCTATTGTAATTCAATGAATCAATAATAGTTTAGCTTCTTCTTCAATCTTTTCTCTTGAATTTTGTTAGAAAGCTTCTCGATCTAATTCCATTGAGTAGTTGTCTTGGGAAAGAAACTACTCATACTTGGAATCCTTCGGAGCCTTGGGAAAGGAATGGAGGATTCATGCTAGAGAAGCTTTCTCACAGTGGATTGGATTGGGGTTTGGATGGATATTGTGACATGTAATCCTACCAAATTGTGGTTCATGAAATTGTGTGGTATAATCAGTGATCAAGCATCATCTCTTCTTATGAACATTTAAACCAAGGGATTGGGAATTTGTTTGTTTTTAGAGAGCATTGGTGAGCCAAGGAATTGGGATCCAATCATATAAGATTGCCAAGCAAAATTCAATGAATGCATTGGTTGAGGAAGAGATATACATGTTTTGATTCGGAGATTTCAATATCTCCTAAACCCAATGAATTCCCCATTTCTGATTTCCACTTTCTCTTTACATTCAGCAATTCAATTCTTGCAATCACCCCCATTCCCTTTTAATTTCAGCAATTTACATTCTGCTCTTTAATTCATGCAATTTAAGATTCAGCCATTTAATTTTCTTGTCATTTACTTTTCCCGCCAATTTTACATTCCGCAATTCTCATCTCAATTCTTGATTCCGCTCAACTAGAACACACTTCTAATCCGAATTGCTCAATCAACCAATCCTTGTGGGATTCGACCTCACTCTATTGTGAGTTTTTACTTGACGACGATAACCGGTGCACTTGCCGGAAGGAATTTTGCCGATCGTGCAATTTCCTAAATCGTAGCATAACTAGTTTATGCGCATCAAGCTCAAGAGGCATGCCCCTTGCCTTTCTCACTTCTCTTTGCCTCTGGAAACTTGTACTGACGTGCTACGCCCAAGGTCTGGCGTGTCACGCCCTTGCTTCATGCTTGACTAGGCTTCTCTGGAAAGTTGAACTAGCGTGGCACGCCCAGGGTCTGGCGTGCCACGCCCCTTTTGTGACTGAGTGGGTCCTCTGTTTGGCGTGCCACACCACGAGCTCAAGTGGCATGCACCAATGCTTCTCTCTTGAATGACACTGGCGTGCCACGCCTGGTTGCTCAAGTGGAACGATTAAATGACGAATAGTGAATGGCGTGCCACGCCTTTGATATCAAGTGGCACACCCATGTAATTGGCCTCCTTCATCCTCTCTGGAAACTTATACCAGCGTGCCACGCCTAGAGGCTGGCGTGCCACACCCATGATCTTGTCTTGGTTCCAATAGTTGGCGTGCCACGCCTCAGTCTTCAAGTGGCACGCCGGAGTGTAATGCTAAGGTTGGCATGCCACGCCTTCGATACCAAGTGGCACGTCCAGTCCTTGCTTTTGGTCCTTTGTGCATTGGCGTGCCACGCCTGGTTGCTGAAGTGGCACGCCTAGTCTTCAATTGCCTTTAGCCCCTTCTCTGGATTATTGTACCAGTGTGCCATGCCATGCTGCTCAAGTGGCACGCCCATGGATTTGTGAACTTTTCAAGCTTGGCGTGCCACGCCTGGGTTCTCAAGTGGCACGCCCAAATGACTTCTTGTGGCTGGTGTGCCACGCCTTCGACACCAAGTGGCATGCCATAGTGAAGGTTCTTCTTGGAATAGTGAGTTGGCGTGCCACGCCCCTTTACTCAAGTGGCACGCCCATAGTAGTTGATGGGTCAGGCGTGCCACGCCCAGCTTGGCGTGCCACGCCCCTTTTGTGTCCTCCATTGTAGCTCTTTGGAATTTTGTACTAGCGTACCACGCGCAGTCTCTGGCGTGCCACGCCCACATGCATGCTTGGACTTCTTCTCTAGACTTCAGTACTGCCGTGCCACGCCCAGCTCTTGGCGCGCCACGCCAGTGCATTTTTGTGGCGTTTGCTTCAAGTGGCACGCCAGTTTAACACGCCCAGCTTCTTGTTTGTCTTCCACCCAATTTTTGATGCTTTTCTCACCTGAAATTCAACACAACTCATCTCAAAGTGGTGTACCATAATATTCATCAAATAATGCATGAATTGTACTGATCAAATGAGATTTATGCTCTTTTATGGTCTTATTTATGCAAGAAAGAAGGGTAGATGATGCAATTCATCAAGGTACAAAACGAATCTCTAAAAGTAATTTTTATACTCAACTAGTAACCTAGGTTTACAGAAAATGAGTAAGCTAAGATAGATAGTGCAGAAATCCACTTTCGAGGCCCACTTGGTGTGTGTTTGGGCTGAGCACTGAAGCTTTCACGTGCATAGGCTATTCCTGGCGTTGAACTCCAGCTTTGCCAGTTTGGGCGTTTAACTCCAACTTTTATGCCAGTTCTGGCGTTTAACGCCAGAAAAGGGTAAGGAGTCGGCGTTTAAACGCCAGTTTTCGCTACCAAATCTTGAGCCAAGTATAAACTATTATATATTGCTGGAAAGCCCAAGATGTCTAATTTCCAACGCAATTAAGAGCACATCAATGGGACTTCTGTAGCTCGAGAAAATCTATTTCCAGTGAAGGAGGGTCAGAATCCAACAGCATCTGCATTCCTTTTTCAGCCTCTGAATCAGATTTTTGCTCAGGTCTCTCAATTTCAGCCAGAAAATACCTGAAATTATAGAAAGACACACAAACTCATAGTAAAGTCCAGAAATGTGATTTTTGAATAAAAACTAATAAAAATATAATAAAAAGTAACTAAAATATACTAAAAACTACCTAAAAACAATGCCAAAAAGGGTATAAATTATCCGCTCATCAGCTATAGAGGCGTGCGCGTCGTTGCGCTTTTTCAAATTCAGGATTTTGAGATCAAGATCGTGCACGTTGGCCACCAAAGTTTGAGGCAGTGTTGTTGGTCCAACGTTACCCATCCACGCGTACGCGTCAGCTATGCGTGCGCGTGGATTGTCAGAATTTCCAATCCACGCATACGCGTATAGCACGCGTGCGCATCGCTACAGATTTTCCAAATCTCTAGAGAGCACATTTTATCACAATGCTAGCCAACGTTCCCTCCAACATGGGCACCAGAAAATTATGCAAAGAAAAAAAGAAACTTAGTCTACCTCCTTCTCAACATTTGAGGCAACGTTGGTGGTCTAACTTGGCCATCAACGTTGCTTCTTGTTCATCCTTTCCATGCTCCTTCTTCAACTTCCTCCCATGATTTTCTTCACCTGTCATCAACCAATACATGCATCAAAGCCTTGCTAAAGTCATGAGAATTCTCATCATTCTCAGTACACAAGTAATTATAACATAATTCTCATAAAATTGCATCAAATTAACCATGATTGAATGAATCTAGGCATACATGAATTTCTAACCCAATTGCTTACTTATAACTTAAGAAAGTGCATAAAACATATTAAAAACAAAGAAAAAGGCTAGTGAAACTAGCCTAAGATGCCCTGGCATCATGCTCAAGAGTGACAAAACAGCTCTTGAATAGACCATTAGAGACTTAAAAGGGATTAGTTCAACCAAGTGTATACATAAGATCTTGCTTGAGGATGATGCTAAACCAGTTGTGCAACCACAGAGGCGACTGAATCCAACAATGAAAGAGGTGGTCCAGAAGGAAGTCATGAAGCTCTAGGAAGCCAGAATTATTTACCTTATTTCTGATAGCCCATGGGTAAGTCCAGTACAAGTAGTTCCCAAGAAAGGGGGGATGACATGATTCAGAATGAAAGGAATGAGCTTAAGAACTATCACGTGATTGCGCATGTGTATTGACTATAGGAGGCTCAATAATGCTACAAAGAAGGATCACTTCCCCCTACCTTTCACTGATCAGATGCTGCAGAGGCTAGCTGGCCATGCTTTCTATTGCTTCTTAGATGGATACTCTGGCTATAATTAGATTGCAATAGACCCTCAAAACCAAGAGAAGACATTGTTCACTTGTCCCTTTGGAGTATTTGCTTATCGGAGGATGCCGTTTGGACTTTGTAATGCCCCAACAACATTTCAGAGGTGTATGCTCTCTATTTTCTCAGACATGGTTGAAAAGTTCATTGAGGTATTCATGGATGATTTCTCTGTTTTTGGTAATTCTTTTAATTCTTGCATTAAGCATCTATCCTTGGTCTTGAAATAGTGTCGAGAAACAAACCTTATTTTAAATTGGGAAAAATGTCACTTTATGGTAACTGAGGGAATTGTTCTTGGTCATCGGATTTTAGAAAAAGGAATAGAGGTGGACAAAGAAAAGGTGGAAGTAATTGAAAAATTACCACCAGCCACTAGTTTTAAGGCAATAAGAAGTTTCTTAGGACATGCAAAATTTTACAGGAGGTTTATAAAAGATTTTTTTGAGATTGCTAAACCTCTAAGCAACCTTTTGGTTGCTGACACTCCTTTTGTTTTTGACAAAGAAAGCCTACATGCCTTTGAAACTTTAAAAGCAAAGCTTGTTTCTGCACCCATCATTGCCCTTCTGAACTGGAAATTGCCATTTGAGCTAATGTGTGATGCCAGTGATTATGCTATATGAGCTGTCTTGGGACAGAGGCAACACAAGCTTATGCACGTCATTTCTTATGCCAGTCGTGTTTGGAATGACATGCAAAAGAGTTACACTACTACAGAGAAGGAATTACTGGCTGTTATCTATACAATTGATAAGTTTAGATCTTACTTAATTGGTTCCAAGATTATTTTCTATACTGACCATGCTACTGTTAAGTTCCTTCTAACCAAGCACGATTCTAAACCAAGATTAATTAGGTGGATACTACTTCTTCAGGAGTTTGACATTGAGATTTGAGACAGGAAAGGGTCAGAGAATCAAGTAGCTGATTATCTGTCCAAGATTGAGCCTGAACAAAGGACACCACTCCCCACTACTATGACTGAGACCTTCCCGGATGAGCAGCTCTTTATGATTCAGAGGGCTCCGTGGTTTGCAGACATTGCAAACTATAAGGCCATGAGGTTCATCCCCAAGGAGTACACTAAGCCACAAGTCAAAAAGCTTTTACATGATGCTAAGTATTACTTGTGGGATGAACCCTACCTTTTCAAGAGATGCTCGGATGGGATGATCAGGCGTTGTATCTCAGATGAGGAAACACAGTAGATCCTCTAGAATTGTCACGGTTCTGAGTATGGAGGCCACTTTGGGGGCAAAACAACAACCACCAAGGTCCTTCAGAGTGGGTTCCACTGGCCAACCCTCTTCAGAAATTCACGGGAATTTGTAAGAAACTGTGACAAGTGTCAAAGAGCTGAGAATCTCCCTCACAATCATGAAATGCAATAGCAAGGGATTCTAGAGATAGAGTTATTTGACGTGTGAAGGATTGATTTCATGGGACCTTTCGCACCCTCATACTCAAACACATACATCTTGGTGGTAGTGGATTATGTGTCCAAATGGATGGAAGCAATAGTATCACCCACTAATGACACCGTAGTCGCGCTAAACTTCTTGCAAAGATACGTCATCAGCAGGTTTGGTGTCTGATAAACCATATTTGTAGGGTTTATCTTATGCTTGATTTAGGGGATTTTATAAACTTTTACCCACATTTATCCAATGAAATAGCATGGTTTTATAACTTCACCTTTAATTGTGCTTAAGAGTGAAAACATGCTTTTGAGGTCTTGAAATAGCTAAATTTAATTCACCTTGATTCCATTAGATGCCTTGATATGTTTGTTAAGTGATTTCAGATTTAAGAGGCAAAGATTGGATCAAGGGAATGAAGGAAAAGCATGTAAAAATGGAGAACTCATGAAGAAATGAAGGAATCGCAAAAGCTGTCAAGCCGACCTCTTCGCACTTAATCGACCATAACATGAGCTACAGAGGTCCAAACGATGCGGTTCTAGTTGCGTTGGAAATCTAACATCTGGGGCTTCGAAAAGATATAATATTTGACATAGTTTCTACACGTATGGTGACGCGTAAGCTCATTGTACGCGTATGCATCGTTGCTGCCATATGATCCACTTAAAGCAATACATGGCCAGCGAATTCTAAAGCCTTGTGGGCCCAATCTAACTCATTTCTAATGCTATTTAACCCAAGGATTGAAGAGGGATGAGACATCTAGTCATTAGTTTAGTTTTATTTTAGTTTTATCATGCTTTTAGTTAGTTTTATAGTGAGAAGCTCTCACTTCTCTCTAGAATTAGGATTAGGTTTTAGATCTAGATCTACTTCTTCTTCTTCCCTCTTAATTTTCCTCTTTCATCTTCAATTGTTCTCTTGTAGATTGTAGAATTATTCTTCTCTTGTAATTTCTTTGTATTGTTAGTTGTAGTTTATGAACTTTCTTTTGTAGATCTACATTTATTCTTCAATGCAATTGGTAAGTTCTTTGTTGTTTCATAATTGTCTTCCTTTTCTATTGTTGATCTCTTGCTATTCTAGTTAGATCTCTCTTTAATTCTTACAATTCATGTTGTTTACTTTTATTGCCTTCTATGTGTTTGTTAAAATTCTTCTTTCATTATGAGTTTACTTTTCTATTGTTTTGCCTATCTATTGTTAATCTCCTACCTTTCTAGTTGTAGATTCCTTTAATTCTTGTAATTTACTATGCTTTCCTTCTATGCCTTCCTAGTGTTTGATAAAATACTTGGTTGGATTTTAGAGTAGAATTTTATGTTCTTGGCTTGGGAAGGTAACTTAGGAACTCTTGAGTTACTAATGTCCAAGTGATTGACGATTGGGAGCCATTAACTCTAGATCTCACTAATTGAATTGGTGGAGAACTAGGACTTATGGACTTGGATTGACATAGCTCATTTGACTTTCCTTTATTAGTTAGACGATGACATAGCTCATTTGACTTTCCTTTTTTAGCCATTAGTTTACTTTCTTTTCCATTTATATTTCATGCCTCTTATCAAAAACCCCAAAACATACCTCATAACCAATAACAAGACACTTTGTTGCAATTCCTAGGGAGAACGACTCGAGCTTCAATACTTCGGTTTACAAATTTAGGGGTTTGTTTTAGTGACAAACAATCTTTTGTATGAAAGGATTGTTGTTGGTTTAGAAACTATACTTGCAACGAGAATTTATTTTTGAATTCTAGACCACACAAAAGTCCTCTCATCAAAATGGCGCCGTTGCTGGGGAATTACAATGGTGTTATGTTATTGGTTATTGTATATATGTAAATAGTGTGAATATGTTTGCTTTTGTTAGCTCATGCTAGTTTTAGGATTTGGTTTTCTTTATTTCTTATTTGAGTTTATTTTCCTTTTCTCTTGCTATCATGAATTCTCACATTGCCTATGAGTTTTGTTCTAACCATGTTATAGGCAATGAGAGCTTAAATGAGGATGTGTATCAAGGATGGGATAATCAAAGGTGGGAGGAGCCATATGCATATGATCAATCTTCATGGCAACAACCTCCACCAATAGAATATGAACAAGAGCCATTCTTTGATGCACACCAATCCAATGGCTATGGTGAATCTCCTTGTGACTTTCAAGAACCACCACCATATGCCTATGAGTCATATCCTCAACATGAACCATACTCACAAGCCTCTTTTCACCAAGCACTTCCATATGACCCTAATCCATATCCATCCTACCAACCACCTTTTGAACCATATGAGCCATACATGGAACCTCCATTCCAACATTACTACTCCCAAGAACAACCTCAATACGCACCACCACTTTACCAAGAAGAACCACTTCCCTATTATGAACCATTTCTCCAAGACAATGAACCCTCCTACCCACTCCAATCCTCAATGGATGAAATCCTTAGCCTTATACTTCAAGGGCAAGGAGAAATGCAAAGGGAGACACTAGAATTTGTGGCTACCATGACCAAGGTAGTAAGCATCTTAGCCTCTCAACACTTGAGCACTCAAAGCACTCCCATGGTCACATGTGGAGAATCAATTGAAAAGCATAGCATGAAGGAGAGATTGGAAACTCCGGTGGAGAATGAGGGATGTTATTTTGTGTTAGAATAATTGGAGGAGCCTATGATCATTGAAGATGAGGAAGAAGTGGTCGAAGACTTAGGAGATGCGGAACCTCCTTTGGAACCTAGAGTTGAAGAGAACCTCTCCAAGAAGATTGAATTTGATGTTGAGAAGGAAAGTGCACAACCTCCAAAACAATTTTTGAGTGAATACTTGGAAGGAGTGAAGTGAGAATTGAGTTTCCTTGGTGATGAAGACCATGCATCCAACCATTTTGGTGGTGAATCCTTTGAATTTGAAGAACTTTCTCCCAATGAGATGGAAAGCAATGTGGAGGTAGATTTTTCCCTTCCTCCCATTTATTATTTGAATGATGGAGAAGAGTTGGATGAAAATGATGAACAAAGGATTGAAAGTGAAGAAGTTTGTGAAGAGGTGGAGACAATCAAGGAAAAACACAAGGGAGTAAAGCTTGCTAGCACATTGGAGATGCCTCTCCCAAGCCACCACCATCCATTCTTTCATTCAAGTGGGTAAATTCCCTATACTTAAGCTTTATTATTCCCCTTAAATATGATTTGCTAGAGACGGATGGTAAACTTAGACATATTTGTAGCTTTAAGAGTAAAAGAGAGATGGCTAGTGGTTGGAAACATTATTCTAGGCTCATTATGGTTGCATGTTCAAAGTTTAATTGCAAGGTTTGGTGTAGAGCTAGATTGTTTGGGTCTAGGAGAATGTTTGGTCACTTTATTGAGAATTCTAAGGTCATGCCACCAAATTGGACTCATGAGGATCAATTAGAAGACGGGTGTGAAAATAAAGTGTGGGATCCTGGATCACAAGACGAGGATCAACTTTGGGAGCCCCAAGCTTGTGAAGAACTCCATCAACACTTGGTGCAACAAATAAGGAATCTTGGGCACAATGGAGAACCAAGCTTTGGTGGATGTTCCAAGATGAATTCAAGCACAAGCCACCTTGAGAGGAGCTCCCCATAAGTCCAACTTAAGGATAATAAACAAAAGTGCTAGGTGGGAGACACCCCACCATGGTAACTTCTTTTCATTTTCTCTTTTTTTCTACATATTGGTAATTAGTTTAAATTCATGTTTTTGGTTGATTTGTTGAGTATAATTGGTAGTTTAGTATGTTAAATAAGATTTTATGGTGTTTTGGTAGCTGTTTAGAGGTTTGGAATGCTTGGATTGGTGCGAAAAAAAATAGAGCACCATCCGCGCATAGGCGCACTGCGTGCGTACGTGTGCATCAAGCATTCTCACCTATCCGCGCGCGCGCTATGTACCCATATGCGTGGACTGAGAAATTCCACCCCCAAGCCAAAAACCCGAGAGTTGTGCGAATGTTGCGCGAGGAAGTTTTGAGTCCGTCTAAAGTGGTGTCTTTTTGTTGTCTGATAGTCACAAGAGTTAGTATCTTTGTACTTGATCTTCAGATAGAATTTACTAGAGACTCCTTTAAGCTTTTGAAAATTTTTTGTTAGTTATTTGATCATTTGTTACTGTTCACAAAGCTTATCAAGGGCTGCCAAAGCTAGCTAATAAATTTCTCCAAGAGTTGTTGTAGGAATTTTTTTTCGGAGTGTAACCATCATTCTCTGAATTTCTGGTTGGAGTTCTTCTGGAAGTGAGACAAGGAATACTTGTTTGAGGAGCGGATTGCTTTGTCCTCTAAGAGCATAGTACTTAACTGCCATCTTTTTGTAGTTGCATTGTGCCTTTCGCACAAACCAACTCGCGCGTACGCGCACATGACGCGTACGCGTCACTCTCGAAATAAGCCATCGACGCACACGCGCCATGTACGCGTACGCGTCGCGTCCATTGCACCACCATCCGCGCGCGCGCGCCATGCACGCATACACGCGGATGTCCTTCCTTCATCACATCTCTTTTCTTCCCCTCTTTCCATTTTTTCCTTCTTCTTTCTTCTTCCCTTCTCCTACCCTTCATCCAACACTCCCAAAGACCATTGATAACCATTTATTTTAGTTAGTTAATTAGTTAGTTAGTTAGTTGATTAGTTAGTTAGTTTAATTTTCATTTATTTTTTCTTTTTTTCATTGTAAGTGTTGGATTGTTATTCTTGTTTACCATTAATTGCTGCTGAGTATTAAAAAGGGATGTTATATTAACATCATTATGCTTATAACCTTTGTTGGATTCTATTGTTGAGGTTATATTTTGCTACTTGGTTTTGAGTTTTTCATGCTTACCTTTTAAGAATACCAAGTGATGAGAATCTCCTTCGAGCTTGTAACTCTTTTTGAATTGCATGATTTGGCCACCAATTGATTTGAACCCTATTCTTGATTAGGCAATCTCTTGATATTGGATGTTGAGCATTTATCTTAATGCATTGTGCTTCATGATATATGCATCCATATGCTTTTAGCTTGAATGCTTTCATGCTTCTTTAATGCTTGTTTTACCTTACAAGTTTACTTAAAGCATCTCAAGCACACTAGGATGAGTGATGTACATGCTTCTTTTGTGACATAACTTTTTATGCTAGTGTGTTCTAAAAGGCGCCTAATTTAGAACTCACATCCCTATTTTCCTAATGTCACACTAATTCACTCACTCAATTCTAGTGATTAGTACCTCATTCCATCAAGGTATGCTTCCTTGCTTTTGTTTTCTCATCTTATGGTGTTATATTTTTGTTTTTCATGAATGATGCACAGCAAGCAAAATTGGAAGCGGAAGAAAGAACACGCAGTAACCGGTTGACCTACCAGTAAAAGGTGGCAATCCGGAGAGTCGTCGTACCCCTTTGTTCATCTTTGAGTGCATCGAGGACGGGGCAAACTTTTAAGTGTGGGGAGGTCGTCCGATCGATCGGCGATTTTGGGTGACAAGTTTCTAATTCCAACACTTTTGCATTCATTTTAGGTTCTTAGGATTTTTACTTGCATTTTCTTAATTTTACATATATATACATAATAAGATTAGTCAAAATAATGAGATTTTTCAAGATTTCTATCTATAGGGCACCAATTGATTTGAGTGAAAACTTTTCATAGAACTTGCTTGAATTATATATATTGTGGAACATGATTTTTAGCTAAGAACACAAGCTTGTGAGATTTGAGCCTAATGGTGTGGTTACATCTTATAACCACTTATTTTGCTTCTTGTGTGCATTATTTCTTTCTATGATTGTAATCTTTGATTTGTTTGATTCTTTATGTCCATTATTTTGTGTATTCATGCATTTATATGATTGAGCCATCGTTTCATTTAGCTCACTTACCCAAATAGCCTTACCTTTTATCTTCCATTGTTAGCCGATTTGAGCCTACGCTTAACCCACTTGTTCTTAATTTAGCACATTACAAGTCTAAAGCAAAAAACAATAAATGTCCTTAATTTGGATCTTTGATTAGCTTAGGCTAGCGTGTGTAACATTCAAGTGTGGAAAACTTGGGACATTAGGTGAATAAAAGGGTAGTCTTGTATTTTTATTGTAAATATTGGGAATTAGGTACATGCTCATGTGTTAATTAAAATGTATAGACCTTATGCATTGATGTTCTTGTATATAGTTTGAAAGAAAGAAAAAAATGATGAAAAAACAAAAGAAAAAGAAAAAAAAACAAAAAAAGAGCATGGAAAAGAAAAGAAAAAATAGAAAAAGAAAGAAACAAATAAAAAGAAAGAAATAAAAAGGAACAAAATGCCCCAAAGCAAAGTAAAGTTCAATAAAGATCAATGCATATGAGTTGTGAAATGAAAAGAAAATGCATGAGTATGTTAAAAAAGTGAAAAATGGGTAGTTAGGTTAGTTTGAATTGTATAGGAGGTCATAGGTTAGGTGGAAAGTCTAAGCTTATCAAAGATTCAAATTTCAAGCTCACTTGACCAAATATGCATCCTACCTTGACACTAGCCCCATTACAACCAATGAAAAGACCTCATGATAGGTGTATGCATGCATGAAATAAATGTTGATTGTTAGAAGAAAAATAAATCTTGGAAAGCATGATTAGGGGATAATTGAGTGAATCAACCCTAAACACTTGAGCGAATAGAGTGCAAACACATCCGGTGAGGGTTTGATGCTCAATTATATGTTTTCACCTATGATCATCATTCTTCATGCAAGTTTATAAAAATACTTAATAGCTCAATTCGATTGTGGTTTGGCATGGTTGTTAATACCTTTGGCCCTTGTGCTTATATGTATCCTTGGAATTGATTTATTTTGACAAGCAATTTCATTCATGTAGATAGTTGCATATAGGTAGGGTGCATTTAGTTAGATTTCATTGAATAAATGTTGATACCCTTAGTTCTCTCTTGGTTTAAGCTTAAGGACATGCTTGGTTTAAGTGTGGGGAGGTTGATAAACCACATTTGTAGGGTTTATCTTATGCTTGATTTAGGATATTTTATAACCTTTTACCCACATTTATCCAATGAAATAGCATAGTTTTATAACTTATCCTTTAATTGTGCTTAAGAGTGAAAACATGCTTTTGAGGTCTTAAAATAGCTAAATTTAATTCACCTTGATTCCATTAGATGCCTTGATATGTTTGTTAAGTGATTTTAGATTTAGGAGGCAAAGATTGGATCAAGGGAATGAAGGAAAAGCATGTAAAAATGGAGAACTCATGAAGAAATGAAGGAATCGCAAAAGCTGTCAAGCCGACCACTTCGCACTTAATCGACCATAACTTGAGCTAGAGAGATCCAAATGATGCAATTCTAGTTGCGTTTGAAAGCTAACATCCGAGACTTCAAAATGATATAAGATTTTCCATAGTTGCTACACTTATGGTGATGCGTACGCGCATTGTACGTGCACACCTCGTTGCTGCCATATGATCCACTTAAAATAATACGTGGCCAGCGAATTCTAGTGCTATTTAACCCAATGATTGAAGAGGGATGAAACACCTAGTCATTAGTTTAGTTTTATTTTAGTTTTATCATGCTTTTAGTTAGTTTTAGAGAGAGAAGCTCTCACTTCTCTCTAGAATTAGGATTAGGTTTTAGATCTAGATCTACTTCTTCTTCTTCTCTCTTAATTTTCCTCTTTCATCTTCAATTGTTCTCTTGTAGATTGTAGAATTCTTCTTCTCTTGTAATTTTTTGTATTGTTAGTTGTAGTTTATGAACTTTCTTTTGTAGATCTACATTTCTTCTTCAATGCAATTGGTAAGTTCTTTGTTTTTCATAATTGTCTTCCTTTTCTATTGTTGATCTCTTGCTATTCTAGTTAGATCTCTCTTTAATTCTTACAATTCATGTTGTTTACTTTTATTGCCTTCTATGTATTTGTTAAAATGCTTCTTTCATTATGAGTTTACTTTTCTATTGTTTTGCCTTTCTATTGTTAATCTCTTACCTTTGTAGTTGTAGATTCCTTTAATTCTTGCAATTTACTATGCTTTCCTTCTATGACTCCAAGTGTTTGATAAAATGCTTGGTTGGATTTTAGAGTAGAATTTTATGTTCTTGGCTTGGGAAGGTAACTTAGGAACTCTTGAGTTACTAATGTCCAAGTGATTGACGATTGGGAGCTATTTACTCTAGATCTCACTAATTGAATTGGTGGAGAACTAGGACTTATGGACTTAGATTGACATAGCTCATTTGACTTTCCTTTATTAGTTAGAGGATGACATAGCTCATTTGACTTTCCTTTTTTAGCCATTAGTTTTCTTTCTTTGCCATTTATATTTCATGCCTCTTATCAAAAACCCTAAAACATACCTCATAATGGGCTTTAAGCCACCATTCAGAGAAAAAGAAAAAAGAAAAAAAGGGTTTGGCGTTTAATGCCAGTAGTGGCTTTCACGCCACAAGGGGGTAGATCCTTTCCCATTTGGGCGTTGAATGCCGAAGGTTGCATTTAGCGCCACCAAGGGGCTCAATTCTATACCATACCTCACTATATCCTACTTATATCTTTTATATAACATCTTTTTAATTGTCTCTCCTCTATCCTCCCTCACTACTATCCTTATTTTCACACCATATCTCCATATCTTACTCATATCTTTTCAAATCTGTAGATGATTGACAAGCACAAGAATGAGCATCCAAAGTTCAAAACTTGGCACCCCATGGTCTAAGGAAAGACCCTACAGTTTGGAGGAGAGAGTGAGAGAGGTACTTCAGCTGCCCCCATCCAACGATGACCCTTACTCCTATAATGGGAGAGTCAGAGCTGATTAGAGGTTGGATCAAGTCCTCAAGGATATATGCTTACCCGGAGCGCAGTGGAGGAAGGATGGCAAGGGTTAGCTATACCAACTGAGAAGGAATGATCTGAAGCTGGTTGTTAGAGGATGGCTGGAGTTTATTCAACGTTCCATCCTCCTCACTAGTAACTGGTCCAAGCTCACTATAGCCCGAGCCATGATAATTCACTGCATTATGCTTGGCAATGAGGTGGAAGTTCATCAAGTGATCCCTCTGGAGATATACAACATCGCAGTAAAGACTTCCACCCTTTCTAGATTAGCCTTTCCTCATCTCATCTCCCGCTTATGTGAAGCTTCCAATGTCCAGTGGACAAACCAATCACTAAGAAGGATATGGAGTACACTCGGGAACTTGGACAAGCACCACCTTAGGAGTCGGTTCCCTCTCCTCAGAAGGAGAGGCCTAAACTACCTCAGGGACAAGATCTTTCTCCGTGCAGTATTGGACTCAGCTGGTAGTATCCATCGGGCAACTGATATCTACTATAGATCAGCTAAAACAGGAGCATAAGAGCCAGTCTACCATCCACTATAAGCTAACAAAGGAGCAACAGAAATAAGGACTTGAGTTGGAAGAGCTTAAGTGCTGGAGTGGATCCACCGGAGGAAGCAGCAACCACCAGGACTAAGGTGGTTGAGTTCCGTTACCTAATGCCTATACTTCTATCCTGTTTGCTGTTATTTACTTTTTGAGTCATTTACCTTATGCTTGTTAGAGTCTCTTGTTGCTTCCCAATTATGTTATTTATTTAGTTATTCTATGCGTATTTTGAAAGATGTCTAGTGTATTACTGATGCCAGGCATCTTGGCTAGTTTCACAAGCCATTTTTAGTTTGTTTTAGAGTAGTTTCATGCATTTCTTAAGCAATAAGTAAGTATTAGGATGAGAAATTTATGCTTATCTTGATTCAATCAAACATTGTTAATTTTGTGCATTTACATGAGATTTATGCCATAATTACTTGTGTGCTAAGAATGAGGCAAATTCTTGTGACTATAGCAAAGCTTTGATGTATTTGTTTGGTTGATGATAGATGAAAAGGAAAGGCAAAGAGGCAATAGAAGGCCATGAAAGGAGGCAAAGGAAGCAACGTTGTAGCCAAAGTTGGTGCTCCAACATTGCTGGAAACGTCACTCCCCAAGCCTGAAGGGGTTACTTCCAACAAGAATAACTTGAGCTACAGAGCTCCAAATGAGGTGATTCTAAAAGCATTGGAAAGTAGAATCAAGAGATTTCCAAGCATATACGTCACTACATGGTAGACACTAAAATTAAGGGAGAAAACTGTCCCGAAAAGTGCATAAACAAACATGGCACCAACCTGTAGTAAGGCCAGATGACCTCTGCACCTTCGACGGAGAATAACTCGAGCTGTGGAGCTCAAATGATGCACTTTTAACGGCATTGAAAGTAGACTATCAGGGCTTTCCATCAATATATAATAGTATGGGTGGACAGCACGTCTGAGCTTCCAATCTGGCAATGTTCCCGACGTTGGTGTAAACGTTGGAGGTCCAACGTTGCCTCCAACGTTGCACTCCGATGCCAGCGACCCTTCCCCTTCAAAGGAGCATAACTTGAATTGCAGATGTTCAATTGAGGTGATTCCTGTTGGGTTGGAAAGCTGACACTCTGATCTTTCCAACCATATATAATAGTTATAGTGAGCATGAAATTTCCAACGTTGACAAGAGGACAAAGTAACGTCCCAAGGCTTGATGTGCAACATTCAGTTTGGAATTTGAAAATTTAGCATCCAGGCGCACCCGTCAGTGATGCGCACGCGTGGAAGTGCGAACGTTGGAGGTCCAAGGTTACCTCAAACGCTGCCTCCAATGTCTGCGATAAAATTTTAGAAATGGGAGTTGGAAATTTTGCATCGACGCATACGCGCCAATGACGCGTACGCGTGAACATACTTTTTCAGCCCAACCACGCGCACGGTAAACGTAGGTCACGCGTACGCGTGAATAGCAGAACGTGGCCCTCCAGCATTGAGTCAAACGTCAATGACAGCAAACCAGAAACCATTTTTCAAAGGACGTTTGGCTCAATGTTTGACCTCAAACATGATCGACAACGTTAAGCCAATTCAATTCCAAATTGCACCTATACAGAATATGAAAGTTAGTTGCCAATGCCACACTAAGAATCATTCCTCATTCTTCAATCAAGGCCAAAACCCACATTCAAATACTTGATCCAATTGAAGATGAGAAGAGGGTTATAAATAGAAGAATTGTTGAAGATTGAAGGAGCTCTCGGGAGGCCCTGAAGGGGCTCTGGGGGTTCAGACCCTGATTTTTCATTTTCCTCTACAATTTTTCCTTTAGTTTGATGTATTTTCTTTTTCTGCAATTTTTCCTTTTGTACTTCTTTAATTTTCTGCATTTTCTTTTTCTATAAAATTGAATTGAGCCATGAACAACTAACCCCTTTTCATTGGGTTAGGGAGCTCTATTGTAATTCAATAGATCAATAGTAGTTTTCATCTTCTTCCTCTTTCTTTTCTCTTGATTTTTGTTAGAAAGCTTTCGGTCTTAACTTAATTGGATAGTTGTCTTGAGAGAGAAGCTATCCATAATTGTAATTCTTCGGAGCCTTGAGAGAGGAATGAAAAATTCATGCTAGAAATGCTTTCTCACATTGGATTAGATTGGGGTTTGGATGGATATAGTGACATGTAATCCTACCAATAATTTGATCTATGAATTTGTGTGGTATAGTCAGTGACCGAACTTCAACTCTTCCCATGAGCAATTAAATCAAGACATTGGGCAATTGTTCATGCTTAGAAAGATCGGTGAGCCAAGACATTGGGATCCGATCATTACCCATTCTATTTACTTCCTATTCTTTAACTTCATGCTAATTCCCCATTCCCATTTAATTTCTTGCAACTTAATCTTCTGCACTTTAATTCCCTGCAATTTAATTTTCTGTTTCTTTAATTTCTTACAATTTAAGTTTCCTGCCAATTTTATTCTCTGCAATCCCAATTTCGCTTCCGATTCTGCTCAACTAGTATTATTCTCCAATTAACGTTGATCAACCAACCAATCCCTGTGGGATTCGACCTCACTCTTTTGTGAGTTTTTACTTGACGACAATCTGGTGCACTTGCCGAAGGAAATTTGTTGAGATGCAAATTCCTGCGTATCAAGTTTATGGCGCCGTTGCCGGGGATTGGTTTTGTATTGAAAATTATTAAATTGGAGGATAACTAGATTAGCAATTTTTCTTTTCTTTTGTTAATAGTTTTTGTTTCAATTTGATTATGCTATTTCTACAATTTTAGTCGGTTTTCTTTGTTCATTCACTTGTTAGCACACTAACCACTAGCTGTTTGTGATATTGCCTCACTATGAAAATTCAATGTCTTTTTGGTGATTATTGTTTGAGACAAGCCTTTTGCAAGAAAGAAAGGAGCATCCAATGTCTTTTGGTGACTATTGTTTGAGATAGGCATCTTGCAAGAAAGAAGAAGCATCGATCATATTCTGGTCAATCAAAATTCATGAAGACTTTCCACCACTACATAATGATTCACATCATTATGCTCATGGTGGATGGAAAAATCAAGAACATGAAATGAGGTACTTCCCAGAGCCACAACATGGTTCATATGATTATGACAACTGCAGATATTTTGACTTGGGAAGGGATTTTAATGTTGCATACCCCATGTATCAAGGACTAACATCCCGTAATTGTCCAACCAATGCACCTCCACAAAATCTCCTAGAAGTTGCAATAGAAGAACTCTCAAAGAGATACCACTTCATTGCCCAACTCAGTGAGTTTTTAGGGTAAAATATAAGAGAGGTGATGGAAGATGTGGAGATCTCAAGGAGAAATCAGAAGAGCAAATAAGACAATTGGCACAACATTTTATTGAGGAATTAACCAATGTCCTCCCTTGGCTAGGGGAAGAATATCATGCTATCAATCTAAGGAGTGGAGAAGTGCTTAATGAGCGTGAAATTGAGGAATTATTAGAGCAAGTGAAAGAGATCCTTGTACTAAGTGAGCCACCAATTCAAGAAACTCTTGATGAAAAAGATGCTCCAATTGTCCAACAACACCCAAGTTCTGAGATCAAAGATGTGAAGGCAGTAGAAACAAGCACCAAAATGAGGAATGTGACCGAGAAAAAAGAACTATATATATGAAGAGGAGAAGGTCAAAGAACAATCCAACTCCTCATCCAACAAGCAAGTTCACTCAAGCCAATCATAAAAGAAAGCTTGCTGGAAGGGGTCACTCAAAGCAAGGGGCACTAACTGGCTCCTTTTTCCACTTGAGGTTATTCCTCTTAACAAATTGGAAGAAGAGGAAGAAATTCATGACCAAAATGTCAAGCTAATGACCTTAAAAGAGCGCTTGTTGGGAGGCAACCCAACCAAAGGTAGTTTTTTTTCCTAGTTAATTCAATAAAAGAGTTAAGTAGATTCTCTGTATTGCAAGGAGCTAAGTTTGGTGTTCCACACCAAAACAATCCAAGGGTGAATGTGTAATTCTAAGTTTGGTTTTCCACCAAAGATTTCATTAAAAAACACATTGTAATCCTCAGCATGACTAGTCACTAGCTCCAACCAATCAGGGAAACTACTTAACAATAGTTTAATTTCTAGTTCATAGTTTGTTTTTCTAGTTCATAGTTGTTTTCTTAATAAAAGCACATGAGATTTTCTGCATGTATTGAATCTGCTGCATTAGGCAAGGAACTAAGTTTGGTGTTTGCAAACCAAATTAAGTTCAGAAATTCATAAGCATACATGCATGCTAACTATTTTTCAAGTGCTTGGGGAACAAGCAACTTCCAATCATTTTTACAGGAATTTAATCAATCTCTTGGAATGACTATACACCATCATCCAAGGAGACAAAGAAGGATGCAAAAGTATGGATGATGATGACAAGGAAGAAACAAGAAAATAACAAGAGGTTGTATTGTACTTAACTGTCTCTGATTTATAGTGCTTATATTGGAACTATGATTTAATCTGTTCTCATGAACATTCATATTCTGCTTATTTCTCTTTATTTACGTTTTAGGGCTGCTAGTCTAAGTGCCTATTTCATTGTCGTCCTACTTGAATTGTATGCTGTGTCCTTGAGCTCAATAAAAGAGTTTATGAGAATTTACTGTCAAAGACAAGAGTGAAATCCAATGTGCAGAATTAAGTCCTAGTGTTGTGGTGGTATTTGTTAGCTAAGTTGGTTCATCAATAAGGTAAAAGGGCTAAGATATCTCTTGAATTATGAGCTTGAAGTGCTTTTTATAAGACATAAATGAATTAATAAAGATCCTAAAAAGAAAAGAAAGAATGAAAAAGAAATAAAAGAGCAAATGAAGCTAGGCAGCAATAGTTTGAACCTTAAGGCATGTGTCTGTGGTGTTTCTGTGTAAGGATCTGCTTGGATGAGTAAGTTCTTAGGAGTGCTTTATCACCTGATAACTTGGGTTAACTAACCCGGGATTGTCAACTGAAAGTCCACTATCAAGAGCAACCTTGTCTTAAAATATTTAGCAACCCAAAGAGGTGCTGGACACTAAGGTCTAAGGAATGAAAATAACAAACCATGTGCCTGTGGTGTGTATGTGCTGAGAGAGACTTGGGTAATTAAGTCCTTAGGGATGTTTCAACACCTAGCACCTTGAACCAACTAGTTCGGGAGTGTTGGCTGAAAGCCTATCCTAAAGAGTTGTCTCAACACAGAACACTTAAATATAGAAAGTAATAAGCTCTAAAGAAGAAGAGAAAACAAAAACAGAGAAGTTAAGGATCAAGAATAAAAGTTTCATAGAAGGCAATAGAGTGAGAGTTCAAGAGCATATGAGAGCCTAGAAACCATCATGAACATGAACCTAAGTTGCCATACATGAAACTCCATGAACCAAGGATTTGAATTCTCTGAATAAGGACTTGTATCTCTTGTATTTTCATGTTTTATCACTTGCTTGAGAACAAGCAAGATTTAAGTTTGGTGTTGTGATGCCAGGGCATCTTGGCTAGTTTCACAAGCCATTTTTAGTTTGTTTTAGAGTAGTTTCATGCATTTCTTAGGCAATAATTAAGTATTTGGATGAGAAATTCATGCTTGTCTTGATTCAATCAACCACTGTTAATTTTGTGCATTTTCATGAGATTTATGCCATAATTACTTGTGTGCTAAGAATGAGGCAAATTCTTCTGACTATAGCAAAGCTTTGATGTATTTGTTTGGTTGATGATAGGTGTAAAGGAATATAAGAAAAGGAAAGACAAAGAGGCAACATGAAGGCCATGAAAGGAGGAAATGGGAAGCAACATTAGAGCCAAAGTTGGTGCTTCAACGTTGCTGGAAACGCCACTCCCCACAGCTGAAGGATATACTTCCAACAAGAATAATTGAGCTACAGAGCTCCAAATGAGGTGATTTCAAAAACATTGGAAAGTAGGAATCAAGAGCTTTCCAAGCATATATGTCACTACATGGTGGACACTAAAATTGAAGGAGAAAACTGCCCCGAAAAGTGCATAAACGAACATAGCACCAACCTGTAGTAAGGCCAGCTGACCTCTGCACATTCGATGGAGTATAACTCGAGGTTTAAAGCTCCAAATGATACGCTTTCAACGGCATTGGAAAGTAGACATTCACGAATTTACATCAATATTTAATAGTATGGGGTGGACAGCACGTTTGAGCTTCTGAATCTTGCAATGTTCCTGACGTTGGTGTAAACGTTGGAGGTCCAATGTTGCCTCCAACGTTGCACTCCGACGCAACGACCCTGTCCCCTTCAAAGGAGCATAACCTGAGTTGCAGATGTCCAATTGAGGTAATTTCAGTTGGGTTGGAACACTGACATTCAGATCTTTCCAACCACATATAATAGTCTATAGTGGGAATAAATTTGCAATGTTGACAAGAGGACAAAGTAACGTCCAAGGCTTGATGTGCAACATTCAGTTTAGAATTTGAAAATTTAGCATCCACGCGCATGCGTCAGTAACGCGCACGCGTGGATGTGTGAACATTGGAGGTCCAACGTTACCTCAAATGCTACCTCCAATGTCCGCATTAAAATTTCAAAAATGGGAGTTGGGAATTTTGCAACGACACATACGCGTCATTGTACGCGTTAATGACGCGTACGCGTGAACATACTTTTTCAGCCCAACCACGCGCACGTGTACGGCACGCGCACGCGTGAAATGGAAAATTTGACCATTCACGCGTATGTTGGCCCTCCAAGGTTGAGTCAAACGTCAATGACAGCAAACCAGAAACCATTTTTCAAAGGATGTTTGGATCAACGTTTGCCTTCAAACGTGATCACCAACGTTAAAGCCAATTCAATTCCAAACTACACCTATACAGAATATGAAAGTTTGTTGCCAATGCCCATCACTAAGAATCATTCCTCATTGCTTCAATCAAGGCCAAGGCCCACATCCAAATACTTGATCCAATTGAAAATGAGAAGAGGGTTATAAATAGAAGAATTATTGAAGATTGAAGGAGCTCTCGGGAGGCCCTGAAGGGGCTCTAGGGGTTCAGACCCTGATTTTCATTTTACTCTGCAATTTTTCCTTTAGTTTGATGTACTTTCTTTTTCTGCAATTTTTCCTTTTGTACTTCTTTACTTTTCTGCATTTTCTTTTTTTGTAAAATTGAATTGAGCCATAAACAACTAATCCCATTTCATTGGGTTAGGGAGCTCTATTGTAATTCAATGGATCAATAGTAGTTTTCATCTTCTTCTTCTTTCTTTTCTCTTGATTTTTGTTAGAAAGCTTTCGGTCTTAATTTAATTCGATAGTTATCTTGAGAGAAAGCTATCCATAATTGGAATTCTTTGGATCCTTGAGAGAGGAAAGGAGAATTCATGCTAGAATTGCTTTCTCATATTGGATTAGATTGGGGTTTGGATGATATAGTGACATGTAATCCTACCAATATTTGATCTATGAATTTGTGTGTATAGTCAGTGACTAAACTTTAACTCTTCCCATGAGTAATTAAATTAGGACATTGGGCAATTGTTCATGCTTAGAGAGATCGGTGAGCCAAGACATTGGGATCCGATCATCTAAGATTGCCAAGCAATGTCAATGAATGCATTGATTGAGGAAGAGATGAAAATGATTTGATCCGGAGAGTTCAATATCTCCCAAAATCCAATGAATCCCCTTCTCTGATCTTACCCATTCTATTTACTTCTATTCTTTAACTTCATGCTAATTCCCCATTCCATTTAATTTCTTGCAATTTAAGCTTTTGTACTTTAATTCCCTGCAATTTAATTTTCTTTTTCTTTAATTTCTTGAAATTTAAGTTTTCTGCCAATTTTATTCTCTGCAATCCCAATTTCGCTTCTGATTCCGCTCAACTAGTATAATTCTCCAATTAACATTGATCAACCAACCAATCCCTGTGGAATTTGACCTCAATCTTTTGTGAGTTTTTACTTGACGACAATCCGGTGCACTTATCGGAAGGAAATTTGTTGAGAGGTAAGTTTCCGCGTATCAATTTCTCAATAAGCTTAAATAAAATTCTAAAAGAAAAGAAATAATAAAAGCATGAGATTTTGAGTTATATATGTTGAGTTTTCTAGTTACTTTGATGTGGTAGCACTATCTCAATTTCTAAATATATGAATTAACTGTGCATGTTTGATTTTGGGTTGAGAATTGGTAGCACAAATCCCCACGCTTCGTACAACTGAACCATCAAGTGCACTGGGTCATCTAAGTAATACCTGAGCGAGTCAGGGTCGATCCCACGAGGATTGTGGCTTGAACAAGCTATGGTTGTCTTGCAGGTCTTAGTCAGGTGGAATCAGAAGGAGTTGTATTATGTAAACCTTGAATGATTATGTGTCATAAATGTTGAAAAGGGTAAAACTAATTGGATTATCTATTAGGAATTTTATGATGAAAGAGAAAAACACAAAAAAGACTCAAAATTTAAAATTTTTAGATGTAGAACCCCTTTATTTTCGAAAATTTGGAGGGAAACACCAAGGGACACCAAACTTAAAAATTTTAAGATCAAAACACATGCAAGACTCAAGAACACCTTAAGACTCACAAGAACACAAAGAAAAAAATTTAAAGACTCAAAGAACACAAGAACAAAACAAGAACACTAAACTTAAAATTTTTAGAAACCCAAAATACAATTTTCGAGAAACACAAAGAAAGACACAAGAAAACACTAAAATTAAAAACTTAACACAAGATTAAACCAAGAACAATTATTTTTGAAAATTTTTAGGAAATAGGACTCAAGACCACGAAATTACCAAGAACATAGACACATTCAAAGAACAAAGATTAAACAAAGAAAATAAAAATATTTTTGAAAAACTTTTTGTGATTTTTGAAAATTTTGAAGAAGAAGAAAATAAAAATAAAAGACTCAAATCAAAATTATCTCTTGCAAAAATCAGAACTCAATGATGAGCGGATAATTTATACGCTTTTTGGCATTGTTTTTAGTATGTTTTTAGTATATTTTAGTTAGTTTTTATTATGTTTTATTAGTTTTTATTCAAAAATCACATTTCTGGACTTTACTATGAATTTGTGTACTTTTCTGTGATTTCAGGTATTTTCTGGCTAATATTGAGGACCTGAGCAAAAATTGATTCAGAGGCTGAAAAAGAACTGAGATGCTATTGGATTCTGACCTCCCTGCACTCGAAGTGGATTTTATGGAGCTACAGAAATCAATTGTGCGCTCTCAATCGTTAGAAAGTAGACATCCTGGGCTTTCCAGAAATATATAATAGTCATACTTTGCCTCAGATTTGATGGCCCAAAGCGGCGTTCCAAGTTAGCATAAAAATTTTGGAGTCAAAACGCCAAAATGGCATAAAAGCTGTAGTTAAACGCCCAAACTAGCACAAAAGTTGGCGTTTAACTCCAAGAAAAGTCTCTACATGTGAAATCTTCAATGCTCAGCCCAAGCACACACCAAGTGGGCCTGGAAGTGGATTCTGCATCATTTACTCATTTCTGTAAACCCTAGGCTATAGTTTTCTATAAATAGGACCTTTTGCTATTGTATTTACACACCTCATAACACTTTACACGTTTCATATTGTATTCTCTACGGCATGAGTCTCTAAACTCCATGGTTGGGGGTGAGGAGCTCTGCTTGTCTCGATGAATTAATACAATTACTACTGTTTTCTATTCTATCACGCTTGTTTCTATTCTAAGATATTCACTCGCACTTCAACCTGATGAATGTGATGATCCGTGACACTCATCATTATTCTCCATGAAGCATGCCTGACAACCACCTCCGTTCTATCTACAATAGCTTGAGTGCATATCTCTTGGGTTTCTAATCTAAGATTAGATCCTTCGTGGTATAGGCTAGAATTATTGGTGGCTATTCCTGAGATCCGGAAAGTTAAACTTGTCTGTGGTATTTCGAGTAGGATCTGGGAAGGGATGACTGTGACGAGCTTCAAACTCACGAGTGCTGGGCGTAGTGACAGACGCAAAAGGATCAATGGATCCTATTCCAACATGAGTGAGAACCGACAGATGATTAGCCGTACGGTGACAGCGCATTTGGACCATTTTCACTGAGAGGACGGATGGTAGCCATTGACAACGGTAATCCACCAACATACAACTTGCCATGGAAGGAGCCTTGCGTGTGTGAAGAAGAAGACAGTAGGAAAGCAGAGATTCAGAAGACAGAGCATCTCCAAAACCTCAACCTGTTCTCCATTACTGCATAACAAGTATTTATTTCATGTTCTTTTACTTTTTACAATTAAAACTAAGAATCATCACTGATATCCTGACTAAGAATTACAAGATAACCATAGCTTGCTTCAAGCCGACAATCTCCGTGGGATCGACCCTTACTCACGTAAGGTATTACTTGGACGACCCAGTGCACTTGCTGGTTAGTTGTGCGGTATTGCAAAAGTGTGATTGTAATTTCGTGCACCACTCAACAAGAACATAACAAAGACTTTAACTAATAACATGAATTGAACAAAGTAAAGAAAAATATTTTTGAAAAAGTTTTAAGAATTTTTGAAAATTGAAGAAGAAAAAACACAAAAATTAAGGACTCAATTAAAATAATGTAAAATAAACTTACCTGATTTAAGGAGCAAAACAATCCGGCAGTTTGTCCAAACTCAACAATCCCCGGAAAGGGCGCCAAAAACTTGGTAGCACGAATCCCCATGCTTTGTACTGAACCAGCAAGTATATTAGGTCACCCAAGTAATACCTGACCGAGTCAGGGTCGATCCCATGAGGATTGTGGCTTGAAGCAAGCTATGGTTGTCTTGCAGGTCTTAGTCAGGTAGAATCAGAAGGACTTGTATTATGTAAACCTTGAATGATTATATGTCATAAATGTTGAAAAGGGTAAAACAATTCGATTAGCTATTAAGAATAATATGCCGGGAATAGAGTTAAGAGTTGGAGTTGCTTTGTCTTTCTGGATTAACTCTGGTACTACTGCTCTCTTACTTGTGAGTGATTTCTTCAATGGCAGGCTGTATGTGATTGACACTGGTTTGAGCACTGCCAATACTCTCCGGATCTAACCCAGGTTAGTGCACATCCATCTCTACTTGAGGGTGAAGTGTACAGTTCATTCTCCTTGATGATCCTATCAAAATGCACAGACAAGGTTGAATCTTCCGGATCGGAGAATGTGCCCTTGGTTTAGCTCTACATAGAGCCCTAATCTCCCTAATCGGCTGAACTGAGTCTGAGAAGTTCCTAACGAATCGGATTAACGTCTAAGAGAGGTGTATCAAGCTGGTGGTTCATCATTGTCGATGAAAGATGCACTTTGAACCCATGTAGAATGTGATAACCTTATGCCGGTTCAATGCATTCATAGTGTTGAAGAACGAAAACACATCTTAGAATTAATCAAACACAGATCGAAGAGAAACCGTAATACTTTTATTAATTAATATTACTCAACAGGCTCCTCCCCTCAACCTAGAGGTTTAGAACTCATACTTATGTGAAAACAATGGTAAAACGTGTATGGTGTATGACTTATTCGAATGATTATGTAAAATCACTTTAAATACTAAACAGATGACTAGTAATGTAAAATAGTCTATTTAGTGCTAAATCCACTTTGGGGCCCACTGGTGAGTGTTTGGGCTGAGCTTTATGATCATGTATATTGTGATGAGCTTTCTCTGGACTTTGAACTGGCC
>NC_092051.1:65182273-65237930 GCF_003086295.3 Arachis hypogaea | reverse complement strand
AGGAAAAAGAGCAAGCTGCTAAAAAGCTTGAGTCAAAGTTTGCCTAAACTTTGACTCAATTTTTTTTGGTTATGGTCCGGTTCAAAGCTTAAATATTTCCAGGTCAGAGCAATCACAGAGGCTATTTTCAACCCAATTCCATCAAGGCCAAAAGCCCAATTGACATCTCAAAGGACAAGAACAATTTGATTAGGATTTCATTTTCTTTGTAATTTGCTTTTCAATTTATTTTCATTGTCATGTTTGTAAAAGCTATAAAAAGGCATCATTTTTATTTTAGAGAGGAGAGTCCATCAGAGAGTACAGGGGAGCTCCATTAGAGAGCTCTCTCTAGTTTTCATTCTTGTCTTGAATCTTGGGTTGAGAATTGAAGAAATTCTGTTTCAATCTCACCTTGAGAATTTTCTTGTTTACTTTCTCTGCACAATTGAATTTCCATTCCTGTTCACTGCTTCACCTTCTCTTGGCTTCTGCAATTTACTTTCTTTAATTTCTCTGCAATTGTTCTTGTTGGATCAAGGAAGGATTTGAGATTAGACTTGTTTTCTAGTCTTTCCACTCCTGAGATCTTCAATCTTCTTTTATATGCTGGCAAATTAAGCATAGTCTTTCTGTCTTTAAAGTCTTTAAGAAATTTACTTTCTGTTGCATTGTTTCCAATTTGCCTTTCTGTTTATATTGCTCCCAGCACCTAGTTCGATTTATTCTTCCTCAATTTACATTTCCAGTTGCTTGATCTATTGCTTTCTTTAATTTCCAGCACCCACTCCCTTTAATTTAATGCAATTTTATATTTCTTGTATTTAAGATTTTGCCAATTTACATTTCTTGTCTTTAAGTTTCTGTCCAATTTTACTTTCTGCAACTTTATAATTCTGCAATTTACTTTCTGTTGGCTACGTCTCATCCAATTTCCACTTAAATGTTAGCTTGACTAAACTAATCACCCTAAGTTGCTTGATCCATCATCCGTGGATGACTCACTCACGTGATTTTTACTTGATGACGTATCTTGCGGTTAGTTGGGTGTTTTGGAAATTCGTTTTTCCACAAATTTTCCCATCAAGTTTTGGCGCCATTGCTGGAGATTGATTTGATCAACAATGATTAAGTGGGTGAGAAGTCTAGATCAGCATTTCTTTATTTTTGTTTTCTATTTTAGATTGAACAGGTGTTTGTTTTTGCCTCCTAAGAAATTCTCATTCTGATATGAGTAATTTCAATTTCATTGATGTTTGCAAAATACAAATGGAGTTCAACATCATTTGTCAAAAAAAATTTTTTGGGATATTACCACATAATCTAATGATGGTGGGAATAACCAAGAAACTTCAAATTCTGGGCACCTTCATGGAGCTATGCTCAGAACCACAAGATGAGAAAGAAATCATATGGGATATTTCCCTCCACCACAAAGCTGCAAGTCATGATTTAATGGTGGATGGGAAGGGAATTCTAATGCTCCATTGATATTCATCCGAAGATATCATCACTTGACCACGCTTCAACAGAAAGCCTCTGTCAAAACTCACCACCCACACAAACTTCCATGAACCAAAGACTCTCAAAGCTTGAGTCCATGCTCAAAGAATTGCGGAGGAGAAAGAGAAATACAGAAAGAACAAGAGAACTCCTCAAAAACATGGAAGTGTAGTTAGGCAAATTGTTGAATGCAAGGAAGGAGGAAATGGAAAAACAAGAACACAAGTCCCTGTGTCAAGTGAAATTGCAAAAAAGGAAGAGGTGGTGAAAGTATTGGAACCTGAAACTGCACTTGAGATGACAAGAGGACCTGAACACTCACAACCTCTCAAACTCCCCTGGACCAAAAAGTCTCAACAATTGACTCTGAGATTGAAAGGTATGAAGAGGAGATGAAGAAAGCTGGGAAGATCAACAAACTCCTCCATGAAAGAGCTATTAAAGCAAATGTTGAGTGCAAAGAAAGGAGTGGAGGAGCAAGAAAGTGAGGAAGTCATTCCAGAAAATTTACACTCAATGAGGAAGAGTTCATGGAACCACGATTCAAAAGACTTGGATGAATACAAAACTCCAATAATCACACAGCAACCAAGACTTGGATTCAAAGAAGTGAAGGCAACTAACAAGAGCACCAATCCTGTCCCTGATCCAGCAAGCAAGATCAATCAAGCCATTTGCAAAAGGAAGCTTGCTGAGGAAAGGCCAAGGCAAGGGACAGTAGCTGAAACTTCTCCTCCTTTGAAGTCATTTCTCTTAACAAATTGGAAGAAGAGGAAGAAAGTAAAGAACAGGTAGACAGTAGGTACATTTCTTCTCCTTGCTTTGTTTAAATTTCAATAAATTGGTATATGGTTACATTCTAAGTTTGGTGTTGCCTTGCAACAAATTGTTTCAATAATCTTTTGGATGATTGATCAAATCAAAAAATGAAAGTGACACACCAAGATTTAAGTTTGGTGTGCCACTTATTTTCTATGCAATTCATTCAAGCAACACTACTTGTCTGCATAATCATAATGCCCTTGCAGTGTCATTTTGGATAATTTAGTTTCTCTCTCTACTCTATTCATTTACTTTTTTTAGTGCTTTCTTTTATTAACTGTTTTTGTTAATACATCACAAGAGACCCTTATTCATGACATATTCTTTACTTGGTGATTGTATTTAACATATAACAGTTTCTTTCATTTAGTTTTATTTCAAATAAATTGACATGTGGTTGCATTCTAAGTTTGGTGTTCTATGCAACAAAATTTGGTTCTAATCCTTACAAGATACTTGCATCAATTCTAAGTGAAAGTGTCACACTAAGTTTGGTGTGCCACTTATTCTTTATGCAAAGTATTATGCTCACCTTTTAAGTTTGCAATCACAAGGTCTCTATCTCCTGTGCCTTAATTACTATCTTCAATTTTGGTTGCTTAGAACACATGTACTACTAACTTTTCATTGTGTAAGACACTCATGATCCATCTTAGCCCCATAGCCATTGTTCTAATTGTTGCTTGAGAATGAGCAAGCATTCTGAGTTTGGCAAGGGAAGGAGGAAGAATAGAGGAAAAAGGACAACAATAATGAAGATGAACTACAAGGTTGTAGAGTTCCCTTTCTCCTCATTTGTTTCCAGCACTTAAATTGCATGATTGTCTTCATCCTTTCTGTTTACATGTGTGTATGAATAAAGCATAACTTGAATCTTGATTTGCAACATGGTGCTGTGTCATTATGATTACCAACTTGAGTTTTGTGAATTCAAAAGCAACAAAGTATCATGATCATAAATAAACAAGGCATTAAAGAAGATTTTAGCATGTGCATAAAAGTATTGGAAAGCTAGTATGTTTGATTGTTGCTTAATTACATTGGATTTTATTTAATTGAAGTTTTCATCTAGGACATTTTGTGAAATCTTTTGAAAATCATGAAAACCTTGAAGAGGCAAATACAATTAAAGCAAGAAAAGAAAAAGGGAAAGAATGAGAAAGCTGAAGGCTCTGAGTACCAATGGCAATTTATTTGTTAAGTACTTGTGGTGTTTATGTATCAAGCAAATGCTTGAAAACAAAACACTTAGAAGTCAAGGTTAGGCTCAAAGTGCAAAAGCATTCCCTCAAAGCTCAAGTTCTGAGCATCAATGATTAGAGAGTCAAGAAAAGAAAAGAAAAATGAGCTTAATGAAGTCCTCTAATCAAATGCTTGTGGTGCTTATGTATCAAGTGGTAAAATTTGAAAACAAAGCATTTAGAAGTCGTAGCTTTGTTATCAACTCATGGGGCAAAGCACCCAAAGGAGAAGCTAAATAAGAAAATCAAAAGCTTGTTTCAAGGAAGAAATATAAAAGAAAGATTTCATAAATTGAGTTAGAGAGAAGCATCAATCATTTACATCTCTTTTGTAATTGTAGCATGCATAGAAAACTAGCTTGCCATGAACATTGAGTTGCTATTCTTCTTACCTTGGATTGTCAATCTCTATTGCATGATTCTTTTCTTGCTTGGGGACAAGCAAGGTTTAAGTTTGGTGTTGTGATGACATGTCACCATGTCATGTTTTTCTATGCTTTTTCCTTTGTTTTCAATAGGTTTTATGCACTTTCTTGAGCCATAAGTAAGCCAATTGGGTGAAATTTCATATTTCCTTTGATTCAATCAACCATAGATGAATTAATGCAATTTCATGAGATTTTATGCTATAATTGTCATATATTATGAAAGAATAACAAACTCATGATTTTGAGCATAGCTTTGATGTGTTTGGTTGATTGATGATAGGTGAAAAGAGTTTTGAAGAAGGTTGAAGGAAGAAGGAATGGCTAGGAGCAAGAGAGAACAAAAAGTTTGAGCCAAAGTTTGCCTCAAACTTTAGCTCAAATTTTGCAAGAATTGAAAACACCCTGGAAGAAAAAGGTTGAGCCAACGTTTGCCTCAAACTTTTTGGCAAACGTTGGCATCACAAAAATAACACCCTGGAGCAAAAGCTTGCGCCAACGTTTGTCTCAAACTTTTTGGCAAACGTTGGCGCCACACACCACAACAGCCTGAAGGGGTATACTTCCAACAAGAATAACTTGAGATACAGAGCTCCAAATGAGGTGATTCAAAAAGCAATGGAAAGTAGAAATCGAGAGCTTTCCAAGAATATATGGCACTGCATGGTGGACACTAAAATTGAGGGAGAAAACTGCCCCGCAATGTGCATAAACGAACATGGTGGCAACCTGCAGTGAGGCCAACTGACCTCTGCACCTTCGACGGAGCATAACTCGAGCTGTAGAGCTCCAAATGATGCGCTTCCAACGGCATTGGAAAGTAGACATTCAGGGCTTTCCAACAATATATAATAGTATTGGATGGACAATGCGTTTGAGCCTCCAGAACTGGCGTTTTTGACCACGTTTGAGGCAAACTTTACCTCAAACGCTGCACACCAAAGCCAGCGACCCTGCCCTCTTCAAATGAGCATAACTTGAGTTGTAGATGTCCAATTGAAGTGATTCCAATTGGGTTAGAAAGCTGACATCCACGTTTGAGCTAAAGTTTGACCTCAAACTTTAAGCGAAACGTGGATGACAGCAAAAAGAGCAAGCTGCTACAAAAAGCTTGAGTCAAAGTTTGCCTCAAACTTTGACTCAAACTTGTTTTGGTTAATGGTCCGGTTCAAAGCTTAAATATTTCCCAAGGTCAAGAGCAATCAACAGAGGCTATTTTCAATCCAATTCCATCAAGGCCAAAAGCCCAATTGACATCACTCAAAGGCACAAGAAACAATTTGATTAGGAATTTCATTTTCTTTGTAATTTGCTTTTCAATTTCATTTTCATTTGTCATGTTTGTAAAAGCCTATAAAAAGGCATCATTTTTATTTTAGAGAGGAGAGTCCCATCAGAGAGTACAGGGGAGCTCCATTAGAGAGCTCTCTCTTAGTTTTCATTCTTGTCTTGAATCTTGGGTTGAGAATTGAAGAAATTCTGTTTCAATCTCACCTTGAGAATTTTCTTGTTTACTTTCTCTACACAATTGAATTTCCATTCCTGTTCACTGCTTCACCTTCTCTTGGCTTCTGCAATTTACTTTTCTTTAATTTCTCTTGCAATTGTTCTTGTTGGATCAAGGAAGGATTTGAGATCTAGACTTGTTTTCTAGTCTCTTCCACTCCTGAGATCTTCAATCTTCTTTTATATTGCTGCAAATTAAGCATAGTCTTTCTGTCTTTAAAGTCTTTAAGAAATTCTACTTTCTGTTGCATTGCTTCCAATTTGCTTCTCTATTTATATTGCTCCCAGCACCTAGTTCGATTTATTCTTCCTGCAATTTACATTTCCAGTTGCTTGATCTATTGCTTTCTTTAATTTTCAGCACCCACTCCCCTTTAATTTCATGCAATTTACATTTCTTGTCATTTAAGATTTTGCCAATTTACATTTCTTGCTCTTTAAGTTTCTATCCAATTTTACTTTCTGCAACTTTATAATCCCTGCAATTTACTTTCTGTTGGCTACCTCTCATCCAATTTCACTTAAATGTTAGCTTGACTAAACTAATCAACCACTAAAGTTGCTTGATCCATCAATCCCTGTGGGATCTACCTCACTCACGTGAGTTTTACTACTTGATGCGACCCGGTATACTTGCCGGTTAGATTTGGGTGTTTTGGAAATTCATTTTTCCACAAATTTTCCCATCAAGCAACAAGATGAACCGTCAGTTGTCCAAACTCGAACAATCCCCGGCAATGGCGCCAAAAACTTGGTGTTGTTGCCAGACCAAAAATTTGGCACTGATGTTACCGGACCAAAAGCTTGCCGAAAACTCGAACAATCCCCGGCAACGGCGCCAAAAACTTGGTGCACGAAATTGTGATCTCTGGTAATGGCTCCAAAAACTTGGTGCTCTAATCTCAATTCATAATTTGTCACAACTTCGATACAACTAACCAGCAAGTGCACTGGGTCGTCCAAGCAATAAACCTTACGTGAGTAAGGGTCGATCCCACGGAGATTGTTGGTATGAAGCAAGCTATGGTCACCTTGTAAATCTCAGTCAGGCGGATAATAATTGATTATGGAGTTTTCGAAAATAATACTAATTAAACAGAAAATAGGGATAGAAACACTTATGTAATTCATTGGTGAGAATTTCAGATAAGCGTGTAGAGATGCTTTCGTTCCTCTGAATCTCTGCTTTCCCCCTGTCTTCATCCAATCAGTCTTACTCCTTTCCATGGCTGGCTTTATGCAAGGGCATCACCATTGTCAATGGTTACATCCCCTCCTCTTGTCAAAATGGTCCAAATGCTCTGTCACAACACGGCTAATCATCTGAGGTTCTCGATCATGCTGGAATAGGATTCACCCTCCTTTTGCATCTGTCACTACGCCCAGCACTCGCGAGTTTGAAGCTCGTCACAGCCATTCAATCCCAGAATCCTACTCAGAATACCACAGACAAGGTTTAGACCTTCCGGATTCTCATGAATGCCGCCATCAATCTAGCTTACACCACGAAGATTCTGATTAAGAGATCTAAGAGATAATCATTCAATCGAAGGTAGAACGGAAGTGGTTGTCAGGCACGCGTTCATGGGGAATGATGATGATTGTCACGTTCATCACATTCAGGTTGAAGTGCGAATGAATATCTTAGAAGCAGAATAAGTTGAATTGAATAGAAAACAGTAGTAAGATATTTTCGAAAATTAAAATTAAAAAATTAAAATTTTAGTTAATTAAAAAGAAATTTTTGAAAAAGGGGGAAGATATTTTCGAAAATTAGAGAGAGAGAGTTAGTTAGGTGGTTTTGAAAAAGATAAGAAACAAACAAAAAGTTAGTTAGTTAGTTGAAACAAATTTTGAAAAGATAAGGAGTTAGGAAGTTAGAGAAGATATTTTGAAATCAAGTTTTTGAAAAAGATAAGATAAGAAGATATTTTTGAAAAGATATAATTGAAATTAGTTTTTGAAAAAGATTTGATTTTTAAAATCACAATTAAATGACTTGATTCACAAGAAATCACAAGATATGATTCTAGAACTTAAAGTTTGAATCTTTCTTAACAAGCAAGTAACAAAATTGAAATTTTTGAATCAAAACATTAATTGGTGATGTTATTTTCGAAAATTTGATATAAAAATAAGAAAAATATTTTTGAAAAATTTTTTTAGAATTTTTGAAAATAACTAAGAAAGTTGAAAAAGATTTGATTTTTGAAAAAGATTTTGAAAAAGATAAGATTTTTAAATTGAAAATTTGATTTGACTAATAAAAACAACTAGATTTTAAAAATTTTTGAAAAAGTCAAATCTAATTTTCGAATTTATGAGAGAGAAAAAAGGACAGATATTTTTTTTTATTTTTGAATTTTTAATGAAGAGAGAGAAAAACAAGACAAATGATGCAATGCATGAGAATTTTAGATCAAAACATGTGATGCATGCAAGAATGCTATGAATGTCAAGATGAACACCAAGAACACTATGAATGTTAAGATGAACACCAAGAACATATTTTTAAAAAAATTTTTATGCAAGGAAAACATGCAAGACACCAAACTTAGAATTCTTTAATGCTTAGACACTAAGAATTCAAGAATGCATATGAAAAATAAGAAAAGACACAAAACATGCAAATGCAAAGATCAAACAAGAAGACTTACCAAGAACAACTTGAAGATCATGAAGAACACTATGAATGCATGAAAATTTTCGAAAAATGCAAGATGCACATGCAATTGACACCAAACTTATAACATGACTCAAGACTCAAACAAGAAACATGAAAAATATTTTTGATTTTTATGATTTTCTAATTTTTTTGTATTTTTTTTTATTCGAAAATTAGTGTGAAAAAGAAAAATAAGGATTCCAAAATTTTTAATATGAATTCCAGGAATCTTATGCTCCAGTCTAGGAATTAGACATGGCTCACTAGCCAGCCAAGCTTTCAATGAAAGCTCTGGTCCAAAACACTAGACATGGCCAATGGCCAGCCAAGCTTCAGCAAACATAGATACCTCTCATGTATACAACAGCTGATATTTCATCCAACTTCATATATTTATGAGTAGAAGCCTCAGTCCAAAAGAATTTAGACATGGCATTACAGCCAGCCAGGCTTCACATGCTTCATGAAACACTAGAATTCATTCTTTAAAAATTTTGAATAACAAATATATTTTTTTTTTACAAAACATTTTTATTTTTTCGAAAACAAAAGAAAAATTTTTGAAAGATTTTTTTGAAAACTTTTTGAAAACAAAACAAAAAGAAAATTACCTAATCTGAGCAACAGTATGAACCGTCAGTTGTCCAAACTCGAACAATCCCCGGCAACGAAGCCAAAAACTTGGTGCGCAGAAATTGTGATTACACTTTAATTATGTAAAATTCATCGCTCTTTCTTTCCCTGGTAATGGTGCCAAAAACATGATGCCAATACCATGGTTCACAACTTCGCACAACTAACCAGCAAGTGCACTGGGTCGTCCAAGTAATACCTTACGTGAGTAAGGGTCGAATCCCACGAAGATTGTTGGTATGAAGCAAGCTATGGTCACCTTGTAAATCTCAGTCAGGCGGATATAAAATAGTAATGGGGTTTTCAAAAATAATTAAAAAAATAGGGATAGAAATACTTATGTAAATCATTGGTGAGAATTTCAGATAAGCGAATAGAGATGCTTTCGTTCCTCTGAACCTCTGCTTTCCTGCTATCTTCATCCAATCAGTCTTACTCCTTTCCATGGCTGGCTTTATGTGATACATCACCACTGTCAATGGCTACTTTCGGTCTTCTCTCGGGAAAATGATCCAAATGCCCTGTCACGGCACGGCTAATCGTCTGGAGGCATCACCCTTGTCAATGGTTTCATCCTATCCTCTCAGTGAAAATGGTCAACGCACCCTGTCACGGCACGGCTATTCATCTGTCGGTTCTCGATCATGCTGGAATAGGATTTACTATCCTTTTGCGTCTGTCACTACGCCCGGCAATCGCGAGTTTGAAGTTCGTCACAGTCATCCAATCATTGAATCCTACTCGCAATACCACAGACAAGGTTTAGACTTTCCGGATTCTCTTGAATGCCGCCATCATTCTAGCTTACACCACGAAGATTCCGATTAAGAGATCTAAGAGATACTCATTCAATCTAATGTAGAATGGAAGTGGTTGTCAGGCACGCGTTCATAGGGAATGATGATGATTGTCACGTTCATCACATTCAGGTTGAAGTGCGAATGAATATCTTCGAAGCGAAATAAGATGAATTGAATAGAAAACAGTAGTACTTTGCATTAATCTTTGAGGAACAGCAGAGCTCCACACCTTAACCTATGGAGTGTAGAAACTCTACCGTTAAAAGTACATAAGTGAATGGAGGGTAGGCATGGCCGAGTGGCCAGCCTCCCATGGAGGTCTAGAGATCTAAAAATGATCAAAAGATGTCTAATACAATAGTAAAAAGTCCTATTTATAATAAACTAGCTACTAGGATTTACAGAAGTAAGTAATTGATGCATAAATCCACTTCCGGGGCCCACTTGGTGTGTGCTTGGGCTGAGCTTGAAGTCTACACGTGGAGAGGTCATTCTTGGAGTTGAACGCTAGCATTTGTGCTAGTTTGGGCGTTCAACTCTGGTTTTGGATCCTTTTCTGGCGCTGGACGCCAGATTTGGGCAGAGAGCTGGCGTTGAACGCCAGTTTGCGTCGTCTATTCTTGGCCAAAGTATGGATTATTATATATTGCTGGAAAGCTCTAGATGTCTACTTTCCAACGCAATTCGAAGCGTGCCATTTCGAGTTCTGTAGCTCCAGAAAATCCACTTTGAGTGTAGGGAGGTCAGAATCCAACAGCATCAGCAGTCCTTCTTCAACCTCTGAATCTGATTTTTGCTCAAGTCCCTCAATTTCAGCCAGAAAATACCTGAAATCACAGAAAAATACACAAACTCATAGTAAAGTCCAGAAATGTGAATTTAACATGAAAACTAATGAAAACATCCCTAAAAGTAACCAGATTCTACTAAAAACATACTAAAAACAATGTCAAAAAGCGTATACATTATCCGCTCATCAGAATGCACTTGCAACTCTTTTTCTTTGAATTATTCCTTGTGGGCTCTCGATACTGCTCACTTTGTGAGCTGAGCTTGGTCTTTCCTTTCCTTGTTTCTTGGTCTTGTGTTGTGCTCAGCTCACTAAGTGAGCAGAGCTTTGTGCCTTGGTCCCTTGAGAGAGAGTATAGCGCTCCCTTGGTGAGCTTGGTGCTCTTGGAGAGAGCTTCATGGTTTGTTGCGCCACACTTTCTCCTTTCTTGGCCACACTTTTTCTTCCTTGGGCCACACTTCTTAGGCTACGCTTTCTTCTTTTCTTCTTTTCTTCACCTATAATTAATCAAAACAACCAATCAAAGTATCACCAAATTCACAAGATTAAATTTAGCCTAAACCTCATGATTTAGCATCAATTATATGGTAGTTGTTTGATTCAAAGAAGTCATACATTTTCATTCCAAATTACTTACTTAGAATGCAAGAAAGTGCATAAAACCAAATAAAAATAAAGAAAAGGGCTAGTAAAACTAGGCTAAGATGACTTGTCATCACAACACCAAACTTAAAACTTGCTTGTCCCCAAGCAAGCATCAAACATAAGAGAAGATAGAATGAGATAGATAAGTATATATGTTCTTATTAAGCAGATAATTGAATTTGGTCTATGGGGTTTTATGCAGATCTAAAGTAGCTCATTTATTACTTGCTGTCAAAACACACAATGTTTCTTTAAGGGTTCACCAAGGTTGCTGCTATAACTCCTTACTTTTTGCTCATTTCCATTGTTAGCTTTTCTTCTTTCTTTTGCATAAAGAGCTTATTACTTATTAAAGGCTTGGTGGCAAATGTTGCAGTGGCCTTTGGCTTATTTTCACTCAATATTTCTTCACCACAGACACATGGGTCACCTTTTTCTTCCTAGGATCATTGATGCCCAGCATCTCTTTGGATCACTAAATGTTTTGTAGCTAGGTTGCTCTTTATTGTGGACTTTCAGTTGGCAATCCCAAATCAGTTGATCTAAGTTGCCAAGTTTTAAAATACTCCTTAGAACCTACTTGTCCAAGCATATCCTAGTACACAAACACCACAGGCATATGTCCTAGGGTCCAAGCTATTGGTGTCTAGCCTTATTGTTTGTTTCTTTTGCAAACTTTTGGCTTTTCTTCTTTCTTTTTCTTTTTGTTTTGGTTTATTTTCAAGGGGCTTTCAATAATTGAGAGATCATAGCAGCAGACTAGCTTAGGCTTCAAGTACAAAGTCATTTTGCAGCATTTATTCTATGAGCTAACAATTGAATCAAACACACACCACCACTAACTTCCATCCTAACTTTTGTAACATTGAACAATTACTTTTCTAAATGAAACATCTTTCTTTTATTCAAACAGCAAAGGGAACAAGACAAAGTATTCAAGTCAATGAATGATGACAATTATTATGCAGATAGTTTATTTTTAGCTTACTACTAATGTAAACAAAAGGAATAGTAGAACATAAAGTAATTGGAGGCATGTCATGTTTCAGATATGCATCTTCCTTATTTAAGTATGAATAAGAAGAAAAACTTTACCACTTCTATTTGTCAGGCATTTCCATTCTTTTAGATTTACTGGATTCTCCCTTCTTCTTCTTCCTCTTCTGTCCATAATTACGAAGTCTGCTGGGAAGATAAACTTCCCAACCTTTACTAACAGATTTTCCACAATGCCATTGGGTGTCTTGATTGATCTGTCAGCCATCACCAAAGACATCCTGGTAGGTTTGAGTTCCTCTATGGCAAGCTTTTTCATCATTGATAACGGCATCAGATTGATGCTAGCACCAAGGTCACAGAGAGCTTTGTCTAGGGTCATTTTGCATATGGTGCATAAAACTACAAAGCTCCCTGGATCTTTGAGCTTTGGTGGGATAACTCCTTGAATCACAGCACTACATTCTTTAGTGAGAAGTATAGTTTCCTTCTCTTGCCAACTTCTCTTCTTGTTGATGAGTTCTTTTAGGAACTTTGCATACAGGGGCATTTGTTCCAATGCTTCAGCCAATGGAATTTTTATCTCCAATTTCTTGAAGATTTCAAGAAATTTTGGAAAATGTTGGTCCTTAGTCTCCTTGTTGAACCTTTGAGGATATGGCAAGGGTGGTGTGAAGTTCATTCCCTGCCTTTGTTCCTTGGTTGGCTCTCTCATTGCTTCCTTCTCTTTCCTTGATTTTTGTGGCTGATCTTCCCTTTCTTTGAGTTCCTCTGAGGTCTACTTGCTTGCTGTCTCCTCCTTGTCATTGGTTGCTTCTTCTTCAGCTTGTTTCTTGTCACTTTCTTTTGGCTTCTTGGTTGCTTCTTCATTTTTCACCAGGATTTTTCCACTCCTCAGTTGTATTGCCTTGCACTCCTCTTTTGGATTAGGGATGGTGTCACTTGGTAGTGAGCTTGATGGCCTTTCAATGGTAATTTGCTTGGAGAGTTGTCCAATTTGCCTTTTCATATTTTTCATGGAGGCTTCCTGGTTCCTTAATGTCATCTCTTAGTGCTTCATCATCTTTTCCATTAAGAGCCCCAAGTTGTTAATCCTTTGAGAGTCTTGTGAGATTGGTTGATTGTGGGGTGTTGAAGGTTGAGGGTAAGTGTTTTGATTTGAGGCTTGGTTATTGGATGGATGATGGTTAGAATTGGGGTAGGTGTTTTGTGGTTTTCTGTATGTGGCTGGGCTATTATTTTGTTGGTTGTTTCGGTTCGTGTTTTTCCAATTGTTTTGGTTTAAGTTTCTCTGCCATGGCTGTTGAGTTTGATTGTGGTTGTCTCCCCATCTGAGGTTGGGATGGTTCTTCTATGAAGGGTTGTAAGTATCACCATAGACTTTATTTGGCCCAGAATTTTGGTTGTGCATGTACTGGACTTGTTCTTGCTGTTGCTCCTCTTGAGTTTCTTCATTTTGCCCCCATGTGGTTGATGGTTGGCTTGTGTTGACTGCTGCAACTTGGAGGCTATCAATCCTCTTGGCCATTTGCTCAAATTGTTGTTGAATTTGCTGCTGCATCATTTTGTTTTGAGCTATGATTGAGTCCACTCCTTCCAACTCCATCACTCCCTTCCTTTGTGATGGTTGGCATTGCCTTTGGTGAGCAAAGAAATATTGGTTGTTGACCACCATATCAATGAGATTTTGGGCTTCCTCTGCCGTTTTCATTAGTTGTAAAGAGCCTCCTGCTGAATAATCAAAAGCCTCTTGAGATTTCAGTGTCAGGCCTTCATAGAAATTCTGCAATCTGTCCCACTCACTGAACATTCCCGGTGGACACTTCCTGATTAGAGCTTTGTATCGTTCCCATGCCTCATACAAGGGTTCAGCATCCATTTGTGTGAATGTTTGCACTTCAGTCTTCAATCTAATAACTCTTTGAGGTGGGTAAAATTTTGCAAGGAACTTGGTTACTAGATCATCCCAATTGTTGATGCTGTCTCTTGGGAAGGATTCTAACCATTGAGTGGCTTTATCTATGAGAAAAAAAGGAAATAACAGTAGCTTGTAACTGTCAGGGTGCACACCATTGGTTTTGATAGTGTCACAAATCCTTAAGAAGGTGGACAAGTGTTGGTTAGGGTCTTCAAGTGGTCCTCCTCCATAAGAACAATTGTTTTGAACCAAGGTGATGAGTTGTGGCTTTAGTTCAAAGTTATTTGCATTAACATTTGGGGTGAGAATGCTACTCCCACAATGTCTAGGATCTGCACATGTGTAGGAAGCCAAAACTCTCCTTTGGGGCTGACCATTGTCGTTGGCCACTCCCACTTGTGGATTTGTTGGATTTTCCTCCATTTCTTGGTTCTCTTCTCAACCTCCAAAGTGTTTCAGGATCAAAAGGTATGGATTCATCGCTTCTTCCTCCTGACATAAACACAGAACCAGGAACCAAAATTAAGCACTCTATTGCTAGAGTGAAGTTAGTGTTAACTTAAGCAAAAATTCAAACAGTTAGTATGCTTAGTAAAAAGAAAAAGAAAAAGTGCTTAATCTAGACCACCACCTCACTTAATCATTGTCAACCTAATCAATCCCCGGCAACAGCCCCAAAAACTTGATGTGTGGAATACGATCCAACACAAAACTCACCGGCAAGTGTACCGGGTCGCATCAAGTAATAATAACTCACATGAGTGAGGTCGATCCCACAGGGATTGAAGGATTGAGCAATTTTATTTTAGTGGTTGATTTAGTCAAGCGAATCAAGTATTGGTTGAGTTGTTTGCAATTGGCAGAAACTAAATTGCTTGAAATGTAAAGGGAGAAGGGTAAAATGCAGTAAATTAAAGAACAGGAAAGTAAAAGTGCTGAAGCTTAAAGAACAAGTAAAGTAAATTGCAGAAACTTAGATTGCAAGAAATGTAAATAACTGAAGCTTAAAGTGCAAGAATTGTAAATTGCTTGAATTATAAAAGGAATTGGGAATTGGGATTGTAGAATTTAAACAAGAACAAGTAAAGTGCATTAAACAAGAAGGTAGAAAATTTAATTGCAGTGGAGTAGATCTTAAACAGAAAAGTAAAATGCCCTAAAAGATTAAGAAAACAAAAAAGCAATGCTTAATTTGCAGCAATTTAAAAGTGGTTCAAGATTTCAGGAGTGGAAGAGACTAGATAACAAGTCTAGATCTCAAATCCTTCCTTGATCCGACAAGAACAATTGCAAAAGAAATAAAGAAAAGTAAATTGCAGAAAGAGTAGAAGAAGAAGCAATGAACAGAAAATGAAATTCAATTATGCAGAAAGTTTAAGAAGAGATCTCAAGGTGAGATTGAAACAGAAGTTCTTCAATTCTTCACCCAAAATCCAAAGCAAGAAAATTAAAGAGTGCTCAAGTAAGAACAAGGAAGAAGAGAGATCAATTCTCCTTCCCAATTCTCTGAAATCTAAATTCAAAAACAAAAAGCTTAAAAATGAAAATGAGAGTTCAAAGAAAAATCAAAAGTAATGTCTAAAAAAAAGAAGAAGGTAAAAGTCCTAATTACATCAAACTAACTCCTATTTATACACTTTCTATTCTTGGATATGGGAATTTGGATGGGCTTTTAATTTGGTGAATATTTGAATTTAATTGGATTTTTGGTTGATTTTTCAGCCCATGAGTAATTTGCTTCCAGGGCGATGCTCAGCTCACAAAGTGAGCTGAGCTTTGAGACTTAGTGTGGGGAGGCCTTGCGTAGCGTGCTGTTGCTTGGGGGAGGCATCAGGGGAAAGCTCAGCTCACAAAGTGAGCTGAGCATTGGTGTCTTGGTGCCAAATTTGTTGCGCGCCTTGTGTTGCTGGACCGTGCCAATTTTGTTGCGCACTCCACTCCCCCTGGCCATGTCAAGATGCGCTAGTGTGATGCCCATGGGTAGTGCTCAGCTCTCCAAGTGAGCTGAGCCTTGGGGTATTCAAGGGAAGGTCCTTGGTTCGAGACTTGCTGAGTGCATGCGCTGCCCATTTCTTTGGTTTTCTTGTGGTGCCTTACTTCCTTGCTTCCTCAAGGTGTGGAGTTCGAACCTTAGGGGATGCATTTGGACATTTTTTGCTTATTTTTCCTTGTGAGTAGCGCTCCCCCCATCCCCCTTTGGTCATGGGTTCAACTCTTGGAGAATGCACTTACAACTCATTTTCTTTGAATTATTCCTTGTGGGCTCTCGATACTGCTCACTTTGTGAGCTGAGCTTGGTCTTTCCTTTCCTTGTTTCTTGGTCTTGTGTTGTGCTCAACTCACTAAGTGAGCAGAGCTTTGTGCCTTGGACCCTTGAGAGAGAGTGTAGCGCTCCCTTGGTGAGCTTGGTGCTCTTGGAGAGAGCTTCATGGTTTGTTGCACCACACTTCCTCCTTTCTTGGCCACACTTTTTCTTCCATGGGCCACACTTCTTAGGCTACACTTTCTTCTTTTCTTCTTTTCTTCACCTATAATTAATCAAAACAACCAATCAAAGTATCACCAAATTCACAAGGTTTATAAATCATTAAAAATCAATTAAATTTAGCCTAAACCTCATGATTTAGCATCAATTATATGGTAGTTGTTTGATTCAAAGAAGTCATGCATTTACATTCCAAATTACTTACTTAGAATGCAAGAAAGTGCATAAAACCAAATAAAAATAAAGAAAAGGGCTAGTAAAACTAGGCTAAGATGACTTGTCATCACCCAGCATTCGCGAGTTTGAAGCTCGTCACAGCCATCCCTTCCCAGATCCTACTCGGAATACCACAGACAAGGTTTAGACTTTCCAAATCTCAGGAATGGCCATCCATGGGTTCTAACTTATACCACGAAGATTCTGATTAAGGAATCCAAGAGATACTCATTCAATCTAAGGTAGAACGGAAGTCGTTGTCAGGCACGTGTTCATAGGGAATGATGATGACTGTCACGATCACCACATTCATGTTGAAGTGCGAATGGATATCTTAGAAGCGGAATAAGTTGAATTGAATAGAAAAACAGTAGTACTTTGTATTAATTCATGAGGAACAGCAGAGCTCCACACCTTAATCTATGGTGTGTAGAAACTCTACTGTTGAAAATACATTAGTGATGAAGGTCCAGGCATCGCTGAATGGCCAGCCCCCATATGTGATCAATATGATCCAAAGTTCAACTAAAAATCATAAAATGTAAATACAATAGTAAAAAGTCCTATTTATACTAAACTAGCTACTAGGGTTTACAAAAGTAAGTAATTGATGCATAAATCCATTTCCGGGGCCCACTTGGTGTGTGCTTGGGCCGAGCTTGAAGTTTACACGTGCAGAGGCTTCTTTTGGAGTTGAACACCAAGTTGTAACGTGTTTTTGGCGTTCAACTCTGGTTCGTGACGTGTTTCTGGCGTTTAACTCCAGACTGCAGCGTAGAACTGGCGTTCAATGCCCTTTTGCGTCATCTAAACTCGGCCAAAGTATGGACTATTATATATTTCTGGAAAGCCCTGGCTGTCTACTTTCCAACGCAATTAAAAGCGCGCCATTTTGAGTTCTGTAGCTCCAGAAAATCCACTTCGAGTGTAGGGAGGTCAGAATCCAACAGCATCAGCAGTCCTTCTTCTACCTCTGAATCTGATTTTTGCTCAAGTCCCTCATTTTCAGCCAGAAAATACCTGAAATCACAGAAAAACACACAAACTCACAGTAAAGTCCAGAAATGTGAATTTAACATAAAAACTAATAAAAACATCCCTAAAAGTAACTAGATCCTACTAAAATCATACTAAAAACAATGCCGAAAAGCGTATAAATTATCCGCTCATCACAACACCAAACTTAAATTGTTGCTTATCCCCAAGCAACTGAAAATCAAATAGGATAAAAAGAAGAGAATATACTATAAATTCTAAAATATCAATGAAACCTAGCTCCAATCAGATGAGCGGGACTTGTAGCTTTTTGCCTCTTGAATAGTTTTGGCATCTCACTTTATCCATTGAAGTTCAGAATGATTGGCATCTATAGGAACTTAGAATTCAGATAGTGTTATTGATTCTCCTGGTTCAGTATGTTGATTCTTGAACACAGCTACTTTATGAGTCTTGGCCGTGGCCCTAAGCACTTTGTTTTTCAGTATTACCACCGGATACATAAATGCCACAGACACATAATTGGGTGAACCTTTTCAGATTGTGACTCAGCTTTGCTAAAGTCCCCAATTAGAGGTATCCAGGGTTCTTAAGCACACTCTTCTTTTGCTTTGGACCTTGACTTTAACCGCTCAGTCTCAAGTTTTCACTTGACACCTTCACGCCACAAGCATATGGTAGGGACAGCATGGTTTAGCCGCTTAGGCCAGGATTTTATTCCTTTAGGCCCTCCTATCCACTGATGCTCAAAGCCTTGGATCCTTTTTATTTACCCTTGCCTTTTGGTTTTAAGGGTTATTGGCTTTTTTCTCTTGCCTTTTGGTTTTAAGAGCTTTTGGCTTTTTCTGCTTGCTTTTTCTTTTTCTATTTTTTTTTCGCCATTTTTTTTCTACAAGCTTTTGTATTCACTGCTTTTTCTTGCTTCAAGAATCATTTTGATGATTTTTCAGATTATCAAATAACATGTCTCCTTGTCATCATTCTTTCAAGAGCCAACATATTTAACATTCTAAAACACCAATTTCAAAAAGACATATGCACTGTTCAAGCATTCATTCAGAAAACAAAAAGTATTGTCTCCACATCAATATAATTAAACTAAGTTCAAGGATAAATTCGAAACTCATGTACTTCTTGTTCTTTTAAATTAAAAACATTTTTCATTTAAGAGAGGTGATGGATTCATAGGACATTCATAACTTTAAGACAAAGTTTCTAAATACTAATGATCATGTAATAAGACACTAACATAGATAAGCACTTAACATAAAGAAAATGAAAAATAGAAAATTTGAGAACAAGGAATGAGTCTACCTTAGTGATGGTGGCGTTTTCTTCTTGAGGAACCAATGATGTCCTTGAGCTCTTCTATGTCTTTTCCTTGTCTTTGTTGCTCCTCCCTCATAGCTCTTTGATCTTCTCTAATTTCATGGAGGATGATTGAGTGCTCTTGATGTTCCACCCTTAGTTGTCCCATGTTAGAACTCAGTTCTCCTAGGGAGGTGTTGATTTGCTCCCAAAAGTTCTGTGGAGGAAAGTGCATTCCTTGAGGCGTCTCAGGGATTTCTTGGTGATGAGCTTGTTCATGCGTCTCTTGAGATCCATGAATAGGCTCTCTTGTTTGCTCCATCCTTTTCTTAGTAATGGGCTTGTCCTCATTAATGAGGATATCTCCCTCTATGTCAATCCTAGCCGAATTGCATAGATGGCAAATGAGGTGAGGAAAGGCTAACCTTGCCATAGTGGAGGTCTTGTCAGCCACCTTGTAGAGTTCTTGAGGTATAATCTCATGAACCTCCACCTCTTCTCCAATCATGATGCTATGGATCATGATGGCCCGGTCTATAGTAACTTCAGACCGGTTGCTAGTGGGAATGATTGAGCGTTGAATGAACTCCAACCATCCTCTAGCTATAGGCTTAAGGTCCAGTCTTCTCAGTTGAACCGGTTTGCCCTTTGAGTCAATCTTCCATTGAGCTCCTTCCAAACATATGTCCATGAGGACTTGGTCCAACCTTTGATCAAAGTTGACTCTCCTTGTGTAGGGGCGTGCGTTCTCTTCCATCATTGGCAAGTTGAATGCCAACCTAACATTTTCTGGACTAAAATCGAAGTAATTCCCCCGAACCATGGTGAGATAATTCTTTGGGTTCGGGTTCTTACTTTGATCATGGTTCCTAGTGATCCATGCATTAGCATAGAACTCTTGAACCATTAGAATTCTGACTTGTTGGATGGGGTTTGTTAGAACTTCCCAACCTCTTCTTTGGATCTCATGTCGGATCTCCGGATACTCATTTTTCTTGAGTTTGAAAGGGACCTCGGGGATCACCTTCTTCTTGGCCACAACATCATAGAAGTGGTCTTGATGGGCTTTGGAGATGAATCTTTCCATCTCCCATGACTCGGAGGTGAAAGCTTTTGTCTTCCCTTTCCCTTTTCTAGAGGATTCTCCGGTCTTAGGTGCCATCAATGGTAATGGGAAACGAAAAGCTTTATGCTTTTACCACACCAAACTTAGAATTTTTGCTCACCCTCGAGCAAGAGAAGAAAGAATAGTAGAAGAAGAAGAAGAAGATATGAAGGAGAAGGAGAGAGAGTTGTGTTTCGGCCAAGAAGGGGAAGAGAGGGATGTGTTGTGTAAAAATGAAGAAGAATGGAGAGGTTTATATAGTGGAGGGAGAGGGGTTAATGTTCGGCCATATGGGGGGGTTTGGGTGGGAAAGTGATTTTGAATTTTGAAGGTAGGTGGGGTTTATGAGGTAGGTTTATGGGGAAGAGTGGATGGACATGAGTGGTGAATGGGTAATAGGGAAGAGAGCTTTGAGGTGATTGGTGAAGGGTTTTGGGGAAGGGTGTTTATTGGGAAGAGAGAATGAACATTGAGAAGAGGGAAGAATATGCGTGGAGGTAGGTGGGGATCCTGTGGGGTCCACAGATGCTGAGATGATCCTGTGGGGTCCACAGATTCTGAGGTGTCAAGGATTTGCATCCCTGCACCAATTAGGCATGTAAAAGGCTTTTGCATGCAATTCTGGCGTTTAAACGCCGAATTGGTGCTTGTTCTGGGCGTTCAGCGCCCAGATGCAGCATGTTTCTGGCGTTGAATGCCAGTTCTATGCTTGTTTCTGGCGTTCAGCGCCAGCTTTCCTCAGTGTGTATTTCTGGTGTCTGAATGCCAGAATGCTGCTTGTTTCTGGCGTTCAAAGCCAGATCCATGCTCTGTTCTGGCGTTGAACGCCAGCCAGATGCTCCTTACTGGCGTTTAAACGCCAGTAAGCCCTTCGTCCAGGGTATGATTTTTCTTCTACTGTTTTTGATTCTGTTTTTTATTTTTCTATTTATTTTGTGACTCCACATGATCATGAACCTAATAAATCATGAAAGAACAACAAAAATAAAAATAAAATTAGATAAATAAAGATTGGGTTGCCTCCCAACAAGCGCTTCTTTAATGTCAATAGCTTGATAGTGGGCTCTCATGGAGCCTCACAGATGTTCAGAGCATTGTTGAGACTTCCCAACACCAAACTTAGAATTTGGATATGGGAGTTCAACACCAAACTTAGAGTTTGGTTGTGGCTTCCAAACACCAAACTTAGAGTTTGACTGTGGGGGCTCTGGTTGACTCTGTTTTGAGAGAAGCTTACTGTGCCTCTTTTCCATGTTTACAGAAGGGTGACCTTGAGTTTTAAACACAAGGGAGTCCTCATTCAATTAAAGGACTAGTTCACCTCTGTCAACATCAATCACAGCTCTTGCTGTGGCTAGGAAGGGTCTTCCAAGGATGATGGATTCATCCTCATCCTTCCCAGTATCTAGGATTATGAAATCAGCAGGGATGTAAAGACCTTTAACCTTTACTAACACGTCCTCTACTTGTCCATAAGCCTCTTTTCTTGAGTTGTCTGCCATCTCTAATGAGATTCTGGCAGCTTGCACCTCAAAGATTCCAAGTTTCTCCATTACAGAGAGTGGCATGAGGTTTATTCTTGACCCAAGGTCACATAAAGCCTTCTCAAAGGTCATGGTGCCTATGGTACAGGGTATTTGGAACTTTCCAGGATCCTGTTCCTTCTGAGGCAATCTCAGTTGATCCAATGCATTTAGTTCATTGGGGAACAGGGGAGGTTCATCTCCCCAAGTCTTTTTACCAAATAAATTGGCATTCAGCTTCATGATTGCACCAAGGAACTTGGCAACTTGCTCTTCAGTAACATCATTCTCTTCAGATGAGGAATACTCATCAGAGCTCATGAATGGCATAAGGAGGTTCAATGGAATCTTCATGGTCTCTAGATGAGTCTCAGATTCCTTTGGTTCCTCAGAGGGGAACTCCTTATTGATCACTGGACATCCCAGGAGGTCTTCCTCTTTGGGATTCATGTCCTCCCCTTCCTCCTTGGATTCGGCCATGATTGTTATATCAATGGCCTTGCACTCTCTCTTTGGATTCTCTTCTGTATTACTTGGGAGAGTACTAGGAGGAGTTTCAGTGATCTTCTTACTCAGCTGGCCCACTTGTGCCTCCAAATTTCTAATGGAGGACCTTGTTTCATTCATGAAACTCAAAGTGGCCTTAGATAGATCAAAGACTAAATTTGCCAAGCTAGATGGATTCTGCTCAGAATTCTCTGTCTGTTGCTGAGTGGATGATGGAAAAGGTTTACTATTGTTAAACCTGTTTCTTCCACCATTAGTAAAGCCTAGTTGAGGCTTTTGTTGATCCTTCCATGAGAAATTTGGGTGATTTCTCCATGAGGGGTTATAGGTGTTTCCATAAGGTTCACCCATATAATTTACCTCTGCTATTGCAAGGTTCTCAGGATCGTAAGCCTCTTCTTCAGAAGATGCCTCTTGAGTACTGTTGGATGCAGCCTGCATTCCATTCAGACTATGAGAAATCATATTGACTTGCTGAGTTAATATTTTATTCTGGGCTAATATGGCATTCAGAGTATCAATTTCAATAACTCCTTTCTTCTGAGGCGTCCCATTACTCACAGGATTCCTCTCAGAAGTGTACATGAACTGGTTATTAGCAACCATGTCAATAAGTTCTTGAGCTTCTGTAGGCATTTTCTTTAGGTGAATGGATCCACCTGCAGAAGTATCCAATGACATCTTAGCTAATTCAGACAGACCATCATAGAATATATCCAAAATGGTCCATTCTGAAAGCATGTCAGAAGGACACTTTTTGGTCAATTGCTTGTATCTCTCCCAAGCTTCATAGAGGGATTCACCTTCTTTTTGTCTGAAGATTTGAACATCCACTCTAAGCTTACTAAGCTTTTGAAGAGGAAAGAACTTGGCTAAGAAAGCCGTGACCAGCTTATCCCAAGAGTTCAGGCTATCCTTGGGTTGAGAGTCCAACCACACTCTAGCTCTGTCTCTTACAGCAAAAGGGAAAAGCATGAGCCTGTAGACTTCAGGATCTACTCCATTAGTCTTAACAGTATCACAGATCTGCAAGAATTCAGTTAAGAACTGAAAGAGATCTTCAGATGGAAGTCTATGAAACTTGCGTTGCATCAGAGAAACTAGTTGAGGCTTAAGCTCAAAATTGTTTGCTCCAATGGTAGGGATGGAGATGCTTCTTCCATGTGAATTGGAATTTGGTGCAGTAAAGTCACCAAGCATCTTCCTTGCATTATTATTATTTTCGGCTGCCATCTCCTCTTCCTTTTTGAAAATTTCTGTAAGGTTGTCTCTGGATTGTTGTAATTTAGCTTCTCTTAGTTTCCTCTTCAGAGACCTTTCAGGTTCAGGGTCTACTTCAACAAGAATGTTCTTGTCCTTGCTCCTGCTCATGTGAAAAAAAGAGGACTAAAGATACCGGGGATCCTCTTTACCACAGTATAGAGGTTCCCTTGTGTGAGTAGAAGAAAAGAAGAATAAGAATGTAGAAGAGAAGAATTCGAACTCAGAGGAGAGGAAGGGGTTAGAATTTTGGGGTGAAGAGAAGTGTTAGTAGATGAATAAATAAATAGAAGGAGATGGGAGAGAGGGAATTTTGAAAACTAAATTTTGAAAAAGAGTTAATAATTTTCGAAGATTAAGATAAAATTAAAATTAAAATTAAAAATCGAAACAATTAATTAATTAAAAAGAATTTTTGAAAAAGAGGGAGGTATTTTCAAAAATTAGAGAGGGATAGTTAGTTAGGTAGTTTTAAAAGAGATAAGAAACAAATAAAAAGTCAATTAGTTAGTTGAAAAAGATTTGAAATTCAATTTTGAAAAGATAAGAAGCTAAGAAGTTAGAAAAGATATTTGAAAAAGATATGATATGAAAAGTATGATTAAAAAGATATGATTTTGAAAAAGATAAGATAAAAAGATATTTTTGAAAAGATATGATTGAAATTAGTTTTGAAAAAGATTTGATTTTTAAAATCACAATTAATGACTTGATTCACAAGAAATCACAAGATATGATTCTAGAACTTAAAGTTTGAATCTTTCTTAACAAGCAAGTAACAAGCTTGAAATTTTTGAAACAAAACATTAATTGTTGATAATATTTTCGAAAATTATGAGATAAAATTAAGAAAAAGATTTTTGAAAAATATTTTTTTAAAATTTTCGAAAATAAATAAGAAAAAATGAAAAAGATATGATTTTTGAAAAAGATAAGATTTTTAAATTGAAAATTTGATTTGACTCATAAGAAATAACTAAAATTTTTTTTTAAAAAGTTTTGAAAAAGTCAACTCAAATTTCGAAAATTTATGAGTGAAAAAGGGAAAGATATTTTTTTGATTTTTGAATTTTTAATGTTGAAAGAGGAAAACATCAAAAAGACTCAATGCATGAGCTTTTTTAGATCAAAACAATGAATGCATGCAAGAACACTATGAATGTCAAGATGAATACCAAGAACACTTTGAATGTCAAGATGAACATCAAGAACATATTTTTGAAAAATTTTTTATGCAAAGAAAACATGCAAGACACCCAACTTAGAAATCTTTAATGCTTAGACATTAAGAATTCAAGAATGCATATGAAAAACACCATGCAACACAAAACAATATAATATGAAGATCAATCAAGAAGGTTTATCAAGAACAACTTGAAGATCATGATGAATGCAATACATGAATGCAATTTTCAAAAAAAAAATGCAAGATGAGTATGCAATTGACACCAAACTTAAAATTTGACACAAGACTCAAACAAACAGCATAAAATATTTTTGGTTCTTATGATTTTAGGATTTTTTTTTGTATTTTCTTTTAAATTTTTTTTTCCGAAAAACATATAAGAAAAAGAAAATAAGAAATTCAAAATTTTTAATAAGAATCCCAAGAATCTTTCAATGTTGGCCTAAGGCTCCAATCCAAGGCTTGGGATATAAATCAGGCATGCAACATCTGATATTCCAATTAACTTGCCTCTATGCTGATGGTTGGAAGCCACAGTCCAAAAGAATTAGACATGGCTTCACAGCTAGCCAGGCTTCAACATGCTTCATGAAACACTAGAATTCATTCTTAAAAATTTAGAATAATTTTCGAAAACAGATGAGAAATTTTTGAAAGATTTTTGAAAAATTTTTGAAAATAAAACAAAAAGAAAATTACCTAATCTGAGCAACAAGATGAACCGTCAGTTGTCCAAATTCGAACAATCCCCAGCAACGGCGCCAAAAATCTGGTGCACGAAATTGTGATCCCTGGTAATGGCTCCAAAAACTTGGTGCTCTAATCTTAATTCATAATTTGTCACAACTTCGATACAACTAATCAGCAAGTGCACTGGGTCGTCCAGGTAATAAAACCTTACGTGAGTAAGGGTCGATCCCACGGAGATTGTCGGCTTGAAGTAAGCTATTGTCACCTTGTAAATCTCAGTCAGGCGGATTCAAAGGGTCGTAGAGTTTTCATAATTAAAAGATAAATAAAACATAAAATAGGATAGAGATACTTATGTAATTCATTGGTGAGAATTTCAGATAAGCGTATAGAGATGCTTTCGTTCCTCTGAACCTCTGCTTTCCTGCTGTCTTCATCCAACCAATCCTACTCCTTTCTAAGGCAAGCTGTATGTCAGGCATCACCGTTGTCAATGGCTACATCCTGTCCTCTCAGTGAAAATGGTCCAATGCGCTATCACTGCATGGCTAATCATCTGTCGGTTCTCGATCATACTGGAATAGGATCCATTGATCCTTTTGCATCTGTCACTACGCCCAGCACTTGCGAGTTTGAAGCTCGTCACAGCCATCCCTTCCCAGATCCTATTCGGAATACCATAGACAAGGTTTAGACTTTCCGGATCTCAAGAATGGCCATCCATGGGTTCTAACTTATACCACGAAGATTCTGATTAAGGAATCCAAGAGATACTCATTCAATCTAAGGTAGAACGGAAGTGATTGTCAGGCACGTGTTCATAGGGAATGATGATGACTGTCACGATCACCACATTCATGTTGAAGTGCGAATGGATATCTTAGAAGCGGAATAAGTTGAATTGAATAGAAAAATAGTAGTACTTTGTATTAATTCATGAGGAACAGCAGAGCTCCACACCTTAATCTATAGAGTGTAGAAACTCTACCGTTGAAAATACATAAGTGATGAAGGTCCAGGTATGGCCGAATGGCCAGCCCCCATACGTGATCAATATGATCCAAAGTTCAACTAAAAATCATAAGATGTAAATACAATAGTAAAAAGTCCTATTTATACTAAACTAGCTACTAGGGTTTACAAAAGTAAGTAATTGATGCATAAATCCACTTCCGGGGTCCACTTGGTGTGTGCTTGGGCTGAGCTTAAAGTTTACACGTGTATAGGCTTCTTTTGGAGTTGAACGCCAAGTTGTAACGTGTTTTTGGCGTTCAACTCTGGTTCGTGACGTGTTTCTGGCGTTTAACCCCAGACTGCAGCGTAGAACTGGCGTTCAACGCCCTTTTGCGTCATCTAAACTCGGCCAAAGTATGGACTATTAAATATTGCTGGAAAGCCCTGGATGTCTACTTTCCAACGCAATTGAAGGCGCGCCATTTTGAGTTCTGTAGCTCCAGAAAATTCACTTTGAGTGCAGGGAGGTCAGAATCCAACAGCATCAGCAGTCCTTCTTCTACCTCTGAATCTGATTTTTGCTCAAGTCCCTCAATTTCAGCCAGAAAATACCTGAAATCACAGAAAAACACACAAACTCATAGTAAAGTCCAGAAATGTGAATTTAAGATAAAAACTAATAAAAACATCCCTAAAAGTGACTAGATCCTACTAAAATCATACTAAAAACAATGCCAAAAAGCGTATAAATTATCCGCTCATCAGTCACTAAAGTTCCAAGGTGCCCCTACTTCCCTCGTTAGAGTCCACGTTAACTAAGTTAACGTGGCTTCTAACATGGTAATGATAGCTATCTCCAATGTTAGTGACAAAGGTGAGGGTTACTAACGTTGGCTCATCATCCTATCCTCAACGTTAGCTTCCACGTTAACTAAGTTAACGTGGCTCATAGTGGCTCATTCTGGCTCATTCCAACGTTAGTGACAAAGGTGAGTGTCACTAACATTGGCGATTGTTTGCTTTCTCCACGTTAGCTTCCACGTTAACTAAGTTAACGTGGCAACTAACGTGGCTCATTGTAGCTTGGCCAACGTTAGTGACAAAGGTGAGTGTCACTAACGTTGGCTTCTCTTTTGCTTCCCAACGTTAGAATCCACGTTAACTGAGTTAACGTGGCTCTTAACGTGGCCACTTATGAGCTTGGTCCAACGTTAGTGACAAAGGTGAGTGTCACTAACGTTGGCCTTATTTGTTTCTTCCACGTTAGAGTTTACGTTAACTTAGTTAACGTGACTCTTAACGTGGGTATGATGGCTTTCGAGGACGTTATTGGCGATTACTTTTCTCATTAACGTTGCAAGATAGCTCCCATTCCACGTTGGTGGTCACGTTAGTTAGACTAACGTGGCTGCTATTCGTGGCTCTTTCTTGCTTCCTTTGTCCTGAAATCAAGCAATAAAGTGCATCAAAGTTCTAATCCACATCTTGAGACATGCATCATCCAATTTGTCATCTAATTCATGAAAAATTCTCATGAAATCATGTAAAGTGCACAATGTATGCTTAAATCAAGATGTAAGTGAAATTCTACCAAAAACTTGCTTATTTCCTAAGAAAATGCATGAAACTACCCTAAAATAGTAAAGAAAAGGTCAGTGAAACTGGCCAAAATGCCCTGGCATTACAACACCAAACTTAAAGCTTGCTTGTCCCTAAGCAAGTACTGGAACAAGAGAATGATGAATGGAATGCCAAGAGGAATGAGTCATTATTGTGGAGGTCATATCCTTAGTTTTATGGTGGTTTCATGCATAGCAACTTAGGTTCATTCCTTCACTGGCTTTCAGACCTTTATCATGTCCTGGAATACTCACTTGATTGCACCCTATGAGACTCTTATTCATTGATCCTTTTATTGTTTTTCAGGGCTTATTTGTGTTCTTAGGCTAAGTGCTTTGTGAGGGGGCAACTCTTTAAGATAAGCTTTTAGCCAGCACTCCCGAACCAGTTGGTTCAAGGTGCTAGGTGTTGAGACACCCCTAAGGATTTACTCCCTCAAGTCTCTTTCCCCCATACATACACACCACAGGCACATGGTTTGTTATTTCCTTTCTTGAGACCTTGGTGTCCAGCACCTCTTTGGGTTACTAAATGTTCTGTAGCAAGGTTGCTCTAGATAGTGGATTTTCAGTTGATAATCCTGGGTTAGTTAACCCAAGTTACCAAGTGATGAAGCACTCCTACGAACTTATTCATCCAAGTAGATCCTTGGTACAGGAGCACCACAGACACATCTCTCAAGTTTCAAACCCTTGGTGCCTAGCCTTATTCTTTATTAACTTTTCTTTCTTTTTCAACTCTTATTGTTCTTTTCCCCTTTTTCTTATTAGGATCTTGTTATTTAGCTAGTCTCATGGGGGATGTTTCAAGCATATGATTCAGGACAGATAGTTGTCTTCCCACCCTTGTTGGTGAATCAACTTAGCTAACTTATGACCACATCACACACTAAGGAACTTACTCCACAATATGAACTCCACTTTGGTCTTTGATAACAATCATTCTCTTTTTATTTGATTCAAAAGGAGACAAGCAACCCAATAAGTAGGATGAAGTTGAAAATAGGCAACTTGACTAGTAATCATAGACCTAGGCAAGTAGAATACTAAAAACATAATTGAAAATCCTAAACTATCATGGAAGCATGTCCTGTTTCATACATTATTTTCCTTATTTAATGCTTGAAAAAGATGGAACAAAGAGGGAACTCCACGACCTTTTACTCATGGGATTGCCCATGCTCTTCCTCTTGCTTGTCCTCTTTGTGTTTCTCTTGAGTGCTTGTACTCTCACTTCCCTTGCCTTTTCCAATCAACTTCTTCCAAAAACCAGCATCTTCCATCTTCTTTTTCAGTGTTTCCTTCTGCTATTTCACCTTCCTTTCTTCTTGTTCTACAAAATCTTTTTGGACCTCATCATATGTAGGGATGGCATAGTGTAGATTATGCATATGACTAGACATGTAGTTCAACTTGGCTTGAGTGTTTGTGTTGAACTCCTCCCTATGTAGTTGCAGTCCTTCATTAAGTATACTGAACTCATTGAATGCCTTCGTCTGAGCTAGCTGGCATTGGTTGAGTTCTTGAAGGCGCTTATCTTGACGCTCTTGCCTTTCAGACACTTGATTGATGGCTTGAGTGAGCTGGGAATAATGTTCCATTTGCTATTTCTGCCACTCCCCTTGTTGATTCATCCAATTAGAAAGGAGCTCTTCTTGACGATCCATCCTTTGAGCTTGAACATGCAGTTGTTGTTCTTATCCCTCCATATAACTCCTTGCTAGTTCCTCAATGGCTCCATGAATGTGATTCAGGTTTATGTTGGTTGGGTCATAATATTCTCTTTGTTGGTGTTCTTCCTGATGATATTCTTCTTGGTGGGCTCCTTCTTTTAGTTTTCGCTTTCCTATTTGAGGTCTTCTTTGTTGTTGGGCGGGCATAGTATAGATCAGACGCTGAAGTGTAACTAGCCTCCCAGGGCTCACCCAATCTGGATTGCTATCCTCGAAGACTACCTTGGCCTTTGTACACAATCTGAGAATGGTGCTGGGGTACCAAAGCCTGGCACCCGAATTAACCTTCTCAGCTGACTCTTGAATCCCCTCAGCTATGAGTTCATGCACATTGATTTCTCCACCCTATACTAGGCAATGTACCATAGTCGCTCGATTAATATTGACCTCTGAATTATTTGCAGCTGGGAGGATAGACCTCTTCATGAGTTCAAACCATCCCTTGGCTTCTGGGCTAAGGTCTGCCCTCTTGATGAACCGGGGTCTCTTATCCGCATACCTTTCCTAGTCAGCTCCTGTGACACATATGTCAGTCACTATTTCTTCGAGTTCATCATTGTCAGGGCTCTTACTTATCCTTGCATGATAACTAAGCTCATCAAAATGTGGTGATTTCAGCTGAGGAGTTCTTGTTATAGCATTTGGGCTGAAGTCCACCTCTCTTCCTCTTACGTAACTTTTGAAGATTGGGTCCTTGGTTTTGTCTTCTCTAACCACATTTGCATAGAACTCTTTGATAAGGTTTGCATTGATCTTCCCCTCTGGGTTCGTGAGCCTTTGCCACCCTCTTTGTTCAATTTTCTCTCGAATCTGTGGGCATTCATCCTCGTTGATTTGGAATGTTAACTCAGGCAGTATCTTGTTGAGCTTTATCCGCTCAAATTCAAGTTCATGGAATACAGTTTTGAATCTCTTCTCATCGAAAGGAATGCTCTCCACTGGTTCCTTCCTCTTTTGCCTCTTGGAGCTTGATGATGCCATGAGTTTGAGTTGATGTGTGAAGAGGGTGGAAGGTACGGATAGATGAGGAATTCGGTTGGTTAGGACAAGGTGTGATGAAGGGGAAGAGTGTTTGGTTTCGAGAATAAGAAGTGTGGGGAGTGAAATTGGAATGTTAAGGGTGTACTTAGTGCGAATCACTTATATAGGGAAGTGGTGTGCGGATGAAAGGTGTGGATTGATGGGGTTGGTGTATGATGAACGGATGAGGTTCTGCAGGGGATGAGCACAAGGATCATCATCTTTATGAGGGAGATTGGTTCGGTCTTCAAGGGTCTCATTCTTTCAATGTTGCATGGCACATTTTCCAATGTATTCCCCTTGAAGAAAAGTGTGTATTTTCCCTTCATGAAGTGGCCGAACCCTCCTCATTTAATTGTTCACTCAATCCATTTCAATACCCCTTTCTCTCTCCTACAAAATAAAAGAATTGTGATTAAAAAAATATGTGTGGAAAGTGGCAGCAAAATTAAAAGAATAACTACTTTTTAAAGTTTTTGTTTTAACTAACTAAGTGCCATTCATTAGAGCAAACCAACTGACTAACTCAACATCCATGTGTGCGACATTGGCAACACCAAACTTAATTTGGTGCCGTGTGGTGTAAAAGATTTGTTCAAGGCCCCTAAGAGTGACATGATATGGGTTACATTGATGTTCTCTTAGTGTGCCTTAAACACCAAACTTGTTCTTCACTATATCTTGCACACAAGGATTCATTCAAGTCATTGTCAAGTTGATTTGAAATCCCTGAACCTTGCATTATTAACTACTTTTAAAAGCATGTAAAACATGGGTTGCCTCCTGTGAAGCGCTTCTTTAGAGTCACTAGCTTGACGTTTTGCATTTGTCATGGCGGTTGGTAATGCTTCAGATCTTCCCCTCTTGCAGTAGACCTATTGATGAGTATTTTGGTGAAAAATAAATTTCTCCCAAAACACACAAATCTAACCGGCAAGTGCACCGGGTCGCATCAAGTAATAATAACTCACGGGAGTGAGGTCGATCCCACAGGGATTGATGGATCAAGCAACTTTAGTGGGTGATTAGTTTAGTCAAGCTAACATTGATGTGAATTGTGTGAAATTGTAACCAACAGAAAGTAAATGACAATGAATTTAAAGTTGCAGAATGTAAATTGGAAAGTAACTTAAAGAGCAAGAAATGTAAATTGCAAGAATCTTAAATGACAAGAAATATAAATTGCATCAAATGTAAAGAGAATTGGGAATTGGATTTGCAGAAATTAAACAAGGAAAAGTTAAATTGCAACAAGCAGAGAAGTAAAAGATGGATTTGATTGATTCGGAACCAAAACAGAAATGTAAATAAACATGAAAAGCAATAAACAGAGAATGTAAAATTGGAATTAAGATCTCAGGACCCAAGAGACTAGATAACCAAGTCTAGATCTCAATGCCTTCCTAGATCCAACAAGAACAATTGCAAGAGAAATTAAAAAAAAGTAAATTGCAGAAGCCAAGAGAAGGTGAAGTAGTAAACAGGAATGGAAATTCAATTGTGCAGAGAAAGTAAACAAGAAAATTCTCAAGGTGAGATTGAAACAGAATTTCTTCAATTCTCAACCCAAGATTCAAAACGAAATTGAAAACTAAGAGAGAGCTCTCAAATCCTAATGCTCCCTAGTGGAGCCAGCCTCCTTACAAATATGAAGATGATGCCTTATATAGGCTTTACAAAATGGAAATGAAAATAAAATTAAAAACAAATTACAATTAAATGAAATTCCTATTTTATCTATTTCTTGTGCCTTTGAGTGATGATCATTTGGGCCCTTGCTCTTGATGGAATTGGGTTGATAAAGGCCTTGGTTGATTGCTCTTGGAGTTTGAGGTAGAACCAAAGTGAACCAATTGAACCGGGTTTGAGGTTAGCCAAAGTTGGACCTAAAGTTTGAGCCAAAGTTAGGGGCTCCAACTTTTCACATCAGCAAACACAATCTGCTGGTATGGACGTTGGTGCCAACGTTAGGGGTCTAACTTTGACCCTAACGTTGGCAATGCCTTGTGCACATTTATGGCGCCAACTTTGTCCTCTTGTCATGTTGCCAATTTTATGCCCAATATAGACTATCATATATGGTTGGAAAGCTCTGATTGTCAGCTTTCTAACCCACTTGGAATCACTTCAATTGGACATCTACAACTCAAGTTATGATCATTTGAAGAGGGCATGGTCGCTGGCTTTGGTGTGCAGCGTTTGAGGTAACGTTAGCCCTCAAACGTTGGCGAAAACGCCAGTTCTGGAGGCTCAAATGTATTGTCCACCCCATACTATTATACATTGTTGGAAAGCCCTGGATGTCTACTTTCCAGTGTTGTTGGGAGCACATTATTTGGAGCTCTACAGCTCGAGTAATACTCCCTTGAAGGTGCAGAGGTCAGTTGGCCTCACTGCAGGTTGCCACCATGTTCGTTTATGCACATTGCGGGGCAGTTTTCTCCCTCAATTTTAGTGTCCACCATGCAGTGCCATATATGCTTGGAAAGCTCTTGATTCCTACTTTCCAATGCTTCTTGAATCACCTCATTTGGAGCTCTGTAGCTCAGGTTATTCTTGTTGGAAGTATACCCCTTGTATGCCTTGTGGTGTGTGGCGCCAACGTTAGCCTCCAAGTTAGGGGGCTAACGTTGGCGCAAACGTTGGCCCCTCTCCCTTATGTCTTAATGTGCCAACGTTAGCCTCCAAGTTAGGGGGCTAACGTTGGCGCAAACGTTGGATGGCCAGGGAGGAATTCATGTGCCAACGTTAGCCTCCAAGTTAGGGGGCTAACGTTAGCTCAAACGTGGGGAGCCCAGGGAGTAATCTTCATGCCCAACGTTAGCCTCCAAGTTAGGGGGCTAACGTTGGGGCTAACTTCATGCCTCCAGGTTCAATTTCACTTATTCCATTCTTCACTTCTAGCCATTCCTCTTTGCTTCAACCTTTCTCCAAGCTTTCTTCACCTATCATTAATCAACCAAACACATCAAAGCTATGCTCAAAATCATGAGATATTCATTCTTTCATAATATGTGACAATTTTAGCATAAAACCTCATGAAATAGCATGAATTCATACATGGTTGATTAAATCAAAGAAAACATGAAAATCTACCCAATTGGCTTGCTTATGGCTCAAGAAAGTTCATAATTCAATTGAAAACAAAAGAAAAAGGCTAGTTAAAATAGGCTAAGATGACTTGTCATCACAACACCAAACTTAAAGCTTGCTTGTCCCCAAGCAAGAAAAGAATCATGCAATAAAGATTGACAATCTAAGGCAAGAAGAATAGAAACTCAATGTTCATGGTAAGCTAGTTTTCTAAGCATACTATAATCACAAAAGAAATGTAAATGATTGATGCTTCCATCTAGCTCAATTTATGAAATCTTTTTCTTATATTTCTTCCTTGAAACAAGCTTTTGATTTTCTTATTAGCTTCTCCTTTTTGGGTGCTTTGCCCCATGAGTTGATAACAAAGCTACGACTTCTAAATGCTTTGTTTTCAAGTATTACCACTTGATACATAAGCACCACAAGCATTTGATTAGAGGACTTCATTAAGCTCATTTTTCTTTTCTTTTCTTGACTCTCTAATCATTGATGCTCAGAGCCTTGAGCTTTGAGGGAGTGCTTTTGCACTTTGAGCCTAACCTTGACTTCTAAGTGTTTTGTTTTCAAGCATTTGGCTTGATACATAAACACCACAAGTACTTAACAAATGAATTGCCATTGGTACTCAGAGCCTTCAGCTTTCTCATTCTTTCCCTTTTTCTTTTCTTGCTTTATTTTGCATTTGCTTCTTCAAGGTTTTCATGATTTTAAAAGATTTCACAAAATGTCCTAGATGAAAACTTCAATTAAATAAAATCTAATGCAATTAAGCAACAATCAAACATACTAGCTTACCAATACTTTTATGCACATGCTAAAATCTTCTTTAATGCCTTGTTTGTTTATGATCATGATACTTTTGTTGCTTTTGAATTCACAAAACTCAAGTTGGAAATCATAATGACATAGCACCATGTTGCAATTTAGAAATCAAACTATGCCTTTTCATACACACATGCATACAGAGAAGGTAAAGACAATCATGCAGGTTATAGTGCTTGAAACAAATGAGAGGAAAAGGGACTTTACAACCTTGTAGTTCATCTTCTCTATTGTTGTCATTTTCCTCCCATTCTCCTCCTTCCCTTGCCAAACGTAGAATGCTTGCTCATCCTCAAGCAACAATTAGAACAATGGCTATGGGGCTAAGATGGATCATGAGTGTCTTATACAAGAAATGTTAGTAGTACATGTGTTTCAAGCAAGCAAAATTAAAGATAATAATCAAGGCACAAGAGAAAGAGACATTGTGATTGCAAACTTAAGAAGGTGAGCATAATACTTTGCATAAAGAATAAGTGGCACACCAAACTTAATGTGACACTTTCACTTGGAATCAATGCAAGTATCCAGTAAAGATTTGAAGCAAACTGTGTTGCATAGCAACACCAAACTTAGAATGCAATCCTATGTCAATTTATTTAAACTAAAACTAAACAAAAGAAACTGTTATATGTTAAATACAATCACCAAATGAAGAGTCTGTTATGAATAAGGATGTCTTGGTGATGTATTAACAAAAACAGTTAATGAAGGAAAGCATTAAAAACAAGTAAATAAATGAAACAAAGGGAAAACAAAAATTATCCAACTAAGAAGAAAAATAACACTGTAAAAGGCAATATGATTATGCAGACAAGTGATGTTGCTGGATTGAATTGCATAGAAAAATAGGTGGCACACCAAACTTAGAATCTTGGTGTGTCACTTTCATGTAAAATTGATGCAATCATCCATGAAAATGGAAAACAGTTTGTTGCAGGGTAACACCAAACTTAGAATGTAATCATATGCCAATTTATTGAAATTTAAACAAAGCAAGGAGAAGAATTGTACCTACTGTCTACCTGTTCTTTACTTTCTTCCTTTTCTTCCAATTTGTTAAGAGAAATGACTTCAAAGGAGGAGAAGTTTCAGCTAGTGCCCCCTGTCTTGGTCTCTCCTCAGCAAGCTTCCTTGTGAAATTGGCTTGATTGATCTTGCTTGCTGGATCAGGGGGAGGATTGTTTGCAGTTGACCTTCTCATGAATGTTGTCCTTGGTGTCTTGGTCACAATCCTCTTCTTGGTGCTTTTGTTAATTGCCTTCACTTCTTGGATGTCAAGACATGGTTGCTGTGTGATTATTGGAGTGATTTCTTCATTCAGGGCCTCTTGTATTGGTGGTTCCATGAACTCCTCCTTTATGTACTTTTCTGCCTCACTTGAGTTTGGAATGACTTCTTCACTTTCTTGCTCCTCCACTTCCTCTTTTACACTCATCAATTGGCCTTCATTTTTCTTGCTCAGTGGTTCTAAGCTCCTCCTTATTTTCTCTACTTCTCCATTCATATTTTTGAAGACAGCCTCTTGCCTTTTTTCGAATATTTGTGCTTCTTTCGCATATTTTTCGAGCTTGGACTCAAGCTCTAAAAGCCTTGAGTGGTTCATGGAAGTTTGTGGAGGTTGTGAGTGTTCAGGTTCTTTTGTCACCTCAAGTGTAGTTTCATTTTCAACCTCCTCATTCTTTATTGAAAGTTCACTTGATGCAGTAGCCTCCTCATCTTGTTTTTCCACTTCCTCACTCACAAATTGGTCTTCATCTTCACTGTTTGATGGTTCTAAGTCCCCCTTGATTGCTCTGAGGACTCATTCATCTTCTTGAATACGAATTCTTTCCAAGATGGGGATTTTGTGTGTATTTCCACTAGTTTTCTCTGTATTTCAATGGCTTCAAGGTATTCCTCATCTGTAAATCCAAGGGATGAAGGTTGAGAGTAATTCTGGTGACGTGAATGTGTTGTGGTGAAGTTGTGTTGAGGGGTGTGGAATGAGTTGTGTGATTGATGGGATGACTGGTATGGACTTTGGAGGAAACTTTGTGTTGAGGCATAATTAAGTGATGAAGAACTTTCAAATGAGAAACTGGGACGTGAGGGTGGATGCTTTTCCATTCTTTGGCGATGCTTCCATCTTCCATGAGGATAATGATATGAATCATTTTGTGGTGGTGGTTGGTATCCCATATGATTTTCTTTCTCATCTTGTGGTTCTGAAGCATGGCTCCATGAATTGGAGAGCCCAGAATTTGAAGTTTCTTGGTGATATTCCCATCCATCATTAGAGATTGGTGATGGTGGGTGATATCCCATGGAATTTGTTTGATCATAAGATGAGTTGAACTCCATTTGAGTTTTGTAAAACACACAACCAAGGAAAATTGAAATTACTCATATCAGAGATAAGAATTTCTTAGTGAGGCAAAAACTCAAACACCTTGGTTTCACTTTGAAACAGAAAACAAAAATAAAGAAAATGCTTGATCTAGACTTCTCACCCACATAATCATTGTTGATCTAATCAATCCCCGGCAACGGCGCCAAAAATTTGATGAGTATTTTGGTGAAAAATAAATTTCTCCCAAAACACACAAATCTAACCGGCAAGTGCACCGGGTCGCATCAAGTAATAATAACTCACGGGAGTGAGGTCGATCCCACAGGGATTGATGGATCAAGCAACTTTAGTGAGTGATTAGTTTAGTCAAGCTAACATTGATGTGAATTGTGTGAAATTGTAACCAACAGAAAGTAAATGACAATGAATTTAAAGTTGCAGAATGTAAATTGGCAAGTAACTTAAAGAGCAAGAAATGTAAATTGCAAGAATCTTAAATGACAAGAAATATAAATTGCATCAAATGTAAAGAGAATTGGGAATTGGATTTGCAGAAATTAAACAAGGAAAAGTTAAATTGCAACAAGCAGAGAAGTAAAAGATGGATTTGATTGATTCGGAACCAAAACAGAAATGTAAATAAACATGAAAAGCAATAAACAGAGAATGTAAAATTGGAATTAAGATCTCAGGACCCAAGAGACTAGATAACCAAGTCTAGATCTCAATGCCTTCCTAGATCCAACAAGAACAATTGCAAGAGAAATTAAAGAAAAATAAATTACAGAAGCCAAGAGAAGGTGAAGTAGTAAACAGGAATGGAAATTCAATTGTGCAGAGAAAGTAAACAAGAAAATTCTCAAGGTTAGATTGAAACAGAATTTCTTCAATTCTCAACCCAAGATTCAAAACGAAATTGAAAACTAAGAGAGAGCTCTCAAATCCTAATGCTCCCTAGTGGAGCCAGCCTCCTTACAAATATGAAGATGATGCCTTATATAGGCTTTACAAAATGGAAATGAAAATGAAATTAAAAACAAATTACAATTAAATGAAATTCCTATTTTATCTTTTTCTTGTGCCTTTGAGTGATGATCATTTGGGCCCTTGCTCTTGATGGAATTGGGTTGATAAAGGCCTTGGTTGATTGCTCTTGGAGTTTGAGGTAGAACCAAAGTGAACCAATTGAACCGGGTTTGAGGTTAGCCAAAGTTGGACCTAAAGTTTGAGCCAAAGTTTGGCTCCAACTTTTCACATCAGCAAACACAATCTGCTGGTATGGACGTTGGTGCCAACGTTAGGGGTCTAACTTTGACTCTAACGTTGGCAATGCCTTGTGCACATTTATGGCGCCAACTTTGTCCTCTTGTCATGTTGCCAATTTTATGCCCAATATAGACTATCATATATGGTTGGAAAGCACTGAATGTCAGCTTTCTAACCCACTTGGAATCACTTCAATTGGACATCTACAACTCAAGTTATGATCATTTGAAGAGGGCATGGTCGCTGGCTTTGGTGTGCAGCGTTTGAGGTAACGTTAGCCCTCAAACGTTGGCGAAAACGCCAGTTCTGGAGGCTCAAATGTATTGTCCACCCCATACTATTATACATTGTTGGAAAGCCCTGGATGTCTACTTTCCAGTGTTGTTGGGAGCACATTATTTGGAGCTCTACAGCTCGAGTTATACTCCCTTGAAGGTGCAGAGGTCAGTTGGCCTCACTGCAGGTTGCCACCATGTTCGTTTATGCACATTGCGGGGCAGTTTTCTCCCTCAATTTTAGTGTCCACCATGCAGTGTCATATATGCTTGGAAAGCTCTTGATTCCTACTTTCCAATTCTTCTTGAATCACCTCATTTGGAGCTCTGTAGCTCAAGTTATTCTTGTTGGAAGTATACCCCTTGTATGCCTTGTGGTGTGTGGCGCCAACGTTAGCCTCCAAGTTAGGGGGCTAACGTTGGCGCAAACGTTGGACCCTCTCACTTATGTCTTCATGTGCCAACGTTAGCCTCCAAGTTAGGGAGCTAATGTTAGCGCAAACGTTGGATGGCCAGGGAGGAATTCATGTGCCAACGTTAGCCTCCAAGTTAGGGGGCTAACGTTGGCTCAAACGTGGGGAGCCCAGGGAGTAATCTTCATGCCCAACGTTAGCCTCCAAGTTAGGGGGCTAACGTTGGGGCTAACTTCATGCCTCCATGTTCAATTTCACTTATTCCATTCTTCACTTCTAGCCATTCCTCTTTGCTTCAACCTTTCTCCAAGCTTTCTTCACCTATCATTAATCAACCAAACACATCAAAGCTATGCTCAAAATCATGAGATATTCATTCTTTCATAATATGTGACAATTTTAGCATAAAACCTCATGAAATAGCATGAATTCATACATGGTTGATTAAATCAAAGGAAACATGAAAATCTACCCAATTGGCTTGCTTATGGCTCAAGAAAGTTCATAATTCAATTGAAAACAAAAGAAAAAGGCTAGTTAAAATAGGCTAAGATGACTTGTCATCACCTATATCCATTGGCTTCATCAAGGATCTCTACATGTTCTAGAGAGAGAACTCTGTTGATGGTAAAGACCTTAGGTAGCTGAGATGGGATGGTGGGGAGATCGGGGGGAATAGTTGGGAAGTAAGCTGAGATTACTTTATCCCCTGGAGAGAAGTCCTCTGTAGGGATCTTCTTGTTTCTCCACCCCCTTGGTGCCTTCTTCTTTGTCCCTTTTGATGTTGCCTTGCTCTTTGTGACCTCCTCTTCTAAGGGAATTTTGTTACTGGTCTCATATGACTCTGGTGGTTTAGGTTCTTCCTTATTTTCCTTGAGCTGTGACAGTTGCTGATTGCCTTGTTCTTCAACCAAGTGGTTTCCCAGAGGTGTTGGTTGTGCTTCAGTGCTTGCCTCCTCCCTCAGTATCTCATTATGATCTATTTCTTGTGAGAGTTTGAAGACATTGAAGGGGATCGGAGTTGTTCATCATGGATCCTCAAAATTAGCTCCCCTCGCTCCACATCTATGAGTGCTCTGGCTGTAGCTAAGAACGGTCTTTCCAATATGATTGGGTGAGTGTGACTTTCTTCCATGTCCAAGATGACAAAGTCTGTGGGAAGGAAGTATTTTCCCACCTTCACCAGCATATTTTTAACCACTCCTACTGCTTGTTTTTGAGTTTTGTCAGCTAGCCTGATAACTACATCTGTGGGTATTATCTCATTGATCTGCAGCCTTTTCATAAGGGATAAAGGCATTAAGTTGATGCTTGCTCCCAAATCGCAGAGTGCTTTATCAAACATTTTTTCTCCTATGGCACAGGGGATGTGAAAACTCCCTGGGTCCTTCGTTTTTATAGGCAACTCTGGTTGAATGAGAGCACTGCACTCCTTATTCATCACTATTGTTTGTCCTCCCTTGAGTGAGCTTTTCCTGGTCAGCAGCTCCTTCATATACTTAATATATGAGGGCATTTGTTGGTGGGCCTTGATGAATGGTATGTTTACATGGAGGGATGCAAATAGGTCAAGAAACCTTGAGTATATTCTCTTCTCTACAGCACCATTGAGTAATTGGGGAAAAGGTGCATAGAGTTTCAACAGCTCCTTCTATGTCAGCTCTTTTTGTGAAATTTTGGGTTCTTGGTGATCCTTTTCCTGTTTCTCTGCCGATGTCTCTCCAAGTTGTTCTAATAGCTTGTTTTGCTTTTCCTCAGTCTCCTTATTACTTATAGTAACCATCTTGCAATCTTCCCATCTGACTTTCTTTGCTTCACCTCTCGGATTTTTCTCTGTGTCACTTGGGAAGCTATCAGTAGGTTTGGGAATCTTTTCAGATAAGTATCCCACTTGAAATTCCAGCCTCTTGATGGTGTCCCCCTGGTTCTTGATACTAGCTCGCACCTCCTCTTTGAATACCTTATTATCTTGAATCTCTTTGCCCTCAAGCAGAGTCTCAATTTTGGAGAGTCTATCTTCAGATGATGGTGAGTTGAGAGTGGATAGGTGAGATTTTGGTTTTGGTATGGATGTGGAGAGGTGTTGTTAGGGTGGTGTTGATATGATCTCTGTGTGGAATATTGGTGAGCTACATGGTTGTTGGGGTTGTGACGTCTCTGATCTTGGCTTTGATCTTGTTGATTTCCCCACCCAATGTTTGGGTGATTCCTCCAACCAGGGTTGTACGTTTTGGAGTAAGGATCATGGGTCTGCCTGGGTGAGTTTCCAATGTAGTTGGCTTGTTCTTGCTCCTCTTCTACCTCAGCATTCACTCCCTCTTGGGTTGCTGAGGAGGTGGTGATTGCTGCCACTTGGTTCTTTTCCATCTTCTTGGTGAGGTCAGGCAGCTGCTTGGTAATAAGCTTGTTTTGGGCCAGCAGTGCATCGACATTGTTTAGCTCCATTACTCCTCTAGTGTTGCCTCTTTCAGAAGAATAGAAGTAGTCATTCTCCGCTACAGTCTCAATGACATCTATGGCTTCTTCAATGGTCTTTTTCTTGTTTAGAGATCCCCCGGATGAATGGTCTATTGCCTTCTTTGATTCATAAGAGAGGCCTTCATAGAAAATGTGTAGTTGCACCCATTCATTGAACATATCTGGTGGACACCTTCTTGTCAGGTCCTTAAACCTCTCCCATGCTTCATATAGAGTCTCACCATCCTGCTGCTTGAATGTTTGCACCTCAGCTCTCAGCCTGTTGATCCGTTGAGGAGGATAGAATCTTGCCAAGAATTTGTTCACCACATCTTCCCAGGTTGCTAAACTCTCCTTTGGGAAGGATTCCAGCCATTTAGATGCCTTGTCCTTAAGTGAGAAAGGGAACAGATGTAGTCCATAGGTGTTAGAATGAACACCATTAGACTTCATAGTATCACATATCCTCAGGAAGGTGGTTAGATGTTGATTGGGGTCTTCTTGGACACCTCCTCCGAATGAACAATTGTTCTGAACAAGGGTGATGAGTTGTGGTTTTAGTTCAAAGTTGTTGGCATGTATGGTCGGCCTTTGGATGCTGCTTCCACAGTTTCCTGGGTTTGGGTTGATGTAAGAACCCAGAACACTTCTCTCTTGTCCAGCCTGATGCGTTGGACCTTCTCTACCATGGTTGTGAGCCTCTTCTTCATGATGGTTCTCCATGTTTTCATCCATGTCCAATTCAAAGTACCCCTCTTCTCTCTCAGCACCAACTGCTCTCTTTCCTCTTGCTGCCCTCCTTAATCTAAGGAAGGTCCTCTCAGGTTCAGAATCAAAGGAAGTTGAAGCCCCGCTTCTTCTCCCTGTCATACAACCAACAAGGCACAAGCAAGGAAATAGATGCAGAAAGTACTCTTGTTAAAATTGCTGTTAGTGTGAGTGATGTAATATATCAAACAGTTAGTGGGTTAGTGAACTGAATGGTAAATAACTAAGAAAAAGGAGTAGGGGGAAGGGAGGAAAATAACCAAAACTGAAAGTAATTAACTCAAACAGAAATTTAAATCAAACAAAAGAAAAATGCTCAATCTAGTTATCCTCCAATTTAGTCATTGTTGATACAAAATCAATCCCCGGCAACGGCGCCGTAAACTTGATAGCACGGAAACTTGTCTCTCAACAATTTTCCTTCGGCAAGTATACCGAATTATCGTCAAGTAAAAACTCACAATAGAGTAAGGTCGAATCCCACAGGGATTGATTGTTCAAGCAACTTAAATTAGAGGAATGTTCTAGTTGAGCGAAGCAGAATTTGGTTTGAGGGTTGCAGGAAATTAAATGGCGGGAAAGTAAATAGCAGAAAATATAAATGCTGGAAGTAAAGAGCTGAAAGTAAATGAGGGAAAGTAAATTGCAGAATTGTAAATAGGAATGGGGAAGATGCTCATGAAAGTAAATTACAGAAATTAAAGAGAATGAGTAGATCAGAAATGGGGATTCATTGGGTTTAGGAGATGTTGCATTCTCTGAATCAATGCATTCATTGATCTCCTTGGCAATCTTAAGTGATGAAATTCCAATTTCTTGGTAATTCAATCTCTCAAATCTTGATCAATAGCCAATTCCTTGGTCAATTGCTCATGAGAAGAGATGAAGTATGGTCACTGATTATACCACATACATTCCCAAATCAAGTGTTGGTAGGATTACAGTCACCATACCCAACCAAACCCAATTTGGTCCAACATGAGAAAGCATTTCTAGCATGATCTCTTCATTCCTCTTCCAAGGTTCAGAAGAGATCCAAGTATGAATAGCTTCTTTTCCAAGATAACTACCCAATTGGACGAAGATTGAAAGCTTTCTAGTAAAATCAAGAGAAAAGATAGAAGAAGAGTAATGAAAATTAGTATTGATCCATCAAATTACAACAGAGCTCCCTAACCCAATGAAAGGGGTTTAGTTATTCATAGCTCTGAAAATGGAAAACAAAGATGGAGAATACATCATGAAAACTAGAACTAGAAGTGCAGAGAAAGTAAATTATATAGAGAGTAATTCTCAATTTTCCCTCACTCCCCCAAAAGTTGTTTCCTGATTCAAAACTACCCCTATATATACTACTCTTCTGATCTTCTAGTTGATTCTTCAAGTCTTAGATATGGGCCTTTGGAAGCAGTTATCTTCTGCAGTCGGCTTAGCTTTACTTGCAGAGAGAAAGTGTGAAGTAGGAAGGGTCTTTAGCTCAGGACGTTAGTGGCGTTAACGTTAAGTGAGAGCGTGGGTTCGAGAACGTTAGTGTCAATCACCTTTTTCACTAACGTTCTTCACCCAGGGATGATCCACGTTAACTTCAACGTTAGTGGCACCAACATGACCACTAACTTTGCCTCTTGGTCCTTCGAACACATTATTGGGACTCACCTTTTCCAATAATGTTGAGAGTCCTCCCTCCCTACGTTAGAGTTCATGTTAACTTAGTTAACGTGGCTCTTAACGTAGGGTTGCCAATTCTTCGAGAACGTTAGTGACACTTACCTTTGTCACTAACGTTCCAAGGTGCCCCTACTTCCCTCGTTAGAGTCCACGTTAACTAAGTTAACATGGCTTCTAACGTGGTAATGATAGCCATCTCCAACGTTAGTGACAAAGGTGAGTGTCACTAACGTTGGCTCATCATCCTATCCTCAACGTTAGCTTCCACGTTAACTAAGTTAACGTGGAAGTTAACGTGGCTCATAGTGGCTCATTGTGGCTCATTCCAACGTTAGTGACAAAGGTAAGTGTCACTAACGTTGGCGATTGTTTGCTTTCTCCACGTTAGCTTCCACGTTAACTAAGTTAACGTGGCAACTAACGTGGCTCATTGTAGCTTAGCCAACGTTAGTGACAAAGGTGAGTGTCACTAACGTTGGCTTCTCTTTTGCTTCCCAACGTTAGAGTCCATGTTAACTGAGTTAACGTGGCTCTTAATGTGGCCACTTATGAGCTTGGTCCAACATTGGTGACAAAGGTGAGTGTCACTAACGTTGGCCTTATTTCTTTCTTCCACGTTAGAGTTCACATTAACTTAGTTAACGTGACTCTTAACGTGGGCTATGATGGCTTTCGAGGACGTTTTTGGCGATTACTTTTCTCATTAACGTTGCAAGCTAGCTCCCATTCCACGTTGGTGGTCACGTTAGTTAGACTAACGTGGCTGCTAATCGTGGCTCTCTCTTGCTTCCTTTGTCCTGAAATCAAGTAATAAAGTGCATCAAAGTTCTAATCCACATCCTAAGACATGCATCATCCAATTTGTCATCTAATTCATGCAAAATTCTCATGAAATCATGTAAAGTGCACAATATATGCTTAAATCAAGATGTAAGTGAAATTCTACCCAAAACTTGCTTATTTCCTAAGAAAATGCATGAAACTATCCTAAAACGGTAAAGAAAAGGTCAGTGAAACTGGCCAAAATGTCCTGGCATCAACAACTAATCTTAGGAAACTCAAATCAAATAAACAATGCATCCAGGACACCAAACTTAAAAATTTTCCTATAAGAGACACTAACAAATTGAGAATGCATATGAGAAACAACAAAACACACAAAACAAGAGAATTTAAAGATCAGAGCAATGAAATCATCAAGAACAACTTGAAGATTAATGAAGAACACAATGCATGTAATTTTCGAAAATTAGAGGCATGCAATTGACGCCAAACTTAAAATTAGACACTAGACTCAAACAAGAAACATAAAATATTTTTGATTTTTATGATTTTATAAATTTTTTTGTGGTTTTTCAAAAATTGAGTGGAAAAGAAAATAAAGGGATTCAAAATTTTTAATAAGAATTCCAAGAATCATTGCAATGTTAGTCTAAGACTCCGGTCCAGGAATTAGACATGGCTTACTAGCCAGCCAAGCTTTCAATGAAAGCTCCGGTCCAAAACACTAGACATGGCCAATGGCCAGCCAAGCTTTAGCAGATTATTGCTAACAACAGCAAAATTGATAGAAATCAACAAGCTCTTGTGATGATAAGTTGAAACCTTGGTCCAATAAGATTAGACATGGCTTCACAGCCAACCAGACTTCAACAGATCATCATGAAACTCTAGAATTCATTCTTCAAAACTCTGAAGAACAAAATAGAAAAAAAAAATTTCCCTTTTTTTTATATAAAAAAAATTTCGAAAATAAAAAGTAAAATTACCTAATCTAAGCAACAAGATGAACCGTCAGTTGTCCAAACTCGAACAATCCCCGGCAACGGCGCCAAAAACTTGGTGCACGAAATTGTGATCATCAACAATGGCGCCAAAAACTTGGAGCTCTCAAACGTGAATCACACTTTGTCACAATTCCGCACAACTAACCAGCAAGTGCACTAGGTCGTCCAAGTAATAAACCTTACGTGAGTAAGGGTCGATCCCACAGAGACTGTCGGCTTGAAGCAAGCTATGGCATCTTGTAAATCTCAGTCAGGCGGATTCAAATGGTTATGGAGGAATGATAATTAAAAGATAAATAAAACATAAAATAAAGATAGAGATACTTATGTAATTCATTGGTAGGAATTTCAGATAAGCGTATGAAGATGCTTTGTTCCTCCTGAACCTCTGCTTTCCTATTGCCTTCTTCCAATCATTCATACTCCTTTCCATGGCAAGCTTTATGTTGGGCATCACCGTTGTCAATGGCTTACTTCCTTTCCTCTCAGTGACAATGTTCTACGCACGCTGTCACCGCACGGCTAATCATCTGTCGATTCTCGATCATGTTGGAATAGGATCCATTGATCCTTTTGCGTCTGTCACACGCCAAACAATCGCGAGTTTGAAGCTCGTCACAGTCATCCCTTCCAGATCCTACTTAGAATGCCACAGACAAGGTTTAGACGTTCCGAATCTCAGGAATGGCCGCCAATAGTTCTAGCCTATACCACGAAGGTTCCAATCTTAGATTAGAAACCTAAGAGATACACAATCAAGCTTGTTTACATGTAGAACAGAAGTGGTTGTCAGTGACTCATTCATAGGTGAGAATGGTGATGAGTGCACATAATCATCACATTCATCATGTTCTTGGGTGTGAATGAATATCTTGGAGAAGAAATAGACTTTAGTTGAATAGAAAAACAAGAGTACTTGTATTAATTCATGAAGAACAGCAGAGCTCCACACCTTAATCTATGGTGTGTAGAAACTCCACCGTTGAAAATATAAAAGTGATAATGGTGTAAGCATGGCCGAATGGCTAGCCTCTAAGGTCTAGGGACTAATGTCCAAAGATGAAAATACAATAGCGAAAGGTCTTATTTATAGAAAACTAGTAGCCTAGGGTTACAGAAATGAGTAATTAATGCATAAATCTTCTTCCAGGCCCACTTGGTGTGTGCTTGGGCTGAGCATTGAAACTTCTATGTGTAGAGACTTTTCTTGGAGTTAAACGCCAGCTTTTGTGCCAGTTTGGGCGTTTAACTCCAGCTTTTGTGCGAGTTCTGGCGTTATACGCCAGAATTCTTGAGCTGACTTGGAACGCCTGTTTGGGCCATCAAATCTCGGGCAAAGTATGAACTATTATATATTGCTGGAAAGCCCAGGATGTCTACTTTCCAACGCAATTGAGAGCGCGCCAATTGGGCTTCTATAGCTCCAGAAAACCCACTTCTAGTGTAGGGAGGTCAGAATCCAACAGCATCTGCAGTCCTTTTTCAGCCTCTGAATCAGATTTTTGCTCAGGTCCCTCAATTTCAGCCAGAAAATACCTGAAATCACAGAAAAAAGCACAAACTCATAGTAAAGTCCAGAAGAGTGATTTTTATTTAAAAACTAAAAAAAATAATAAAAACTAACTAAAATATACTAAAAACATACTAAAAACAATGCCAAAAAGGGTATAAATTATCCGCTCATCAGAAACCAAAACCATAGCTTGGCTGATTCTCTTTTATGCACCAAGACTCAAATTGATCACCAAATAGCTTTCAACCAAAATTCCAAGCTTTCACTTCCACTCCACTAAGCACAATTAAGTTCCAAGAGCTCCCAAAGCCACAATAATCAAACTATATACATATAAATCACCTCAAATCAAACTAGGGTTCCAATTAAACATAATTTTACAAGGGTTTAGTATCTCTTACCTTCTCCAATAGATTTACTAGCAAGAATCTAAGGCTAAGCAAGGATTAGAGCAAACCTAAATACCAAGAATCACAAAAACTCATTTAATCCAAAACCCTATATACCCAAAATTTTGACGAGAGAAACTGAGAAGGATTCGAGATTTTCTTACCAGTTTCTTATATGGGTTTTGTAGAGCTCTCCACGAGGAACGCGTAGCCACAAACGGTGCGGCGATCGGAGCTCTCTAGCTCAAGATATGAGCTTTAGAAGAAGATGATGATTAGTAACCAAAAGGGTTTCTCTCTTCTTCTCTTTTCAGCATGTATGAGTGTGTTTGTTTAGTGTTGTGGCTGGTTTGGTTCATTTAATGAGCCTTTTATGTGTTGGGCTTGGGCCCAACTTGGGCCCGGTCCAACTTGTTAGCATTTTTAGCCCGTTTGGCCTAACTTCGGGTCAAACCTTTTAAAATTAACGCCCGGTTTTCCATTTCTAATATTTTTCTAAGGTTTTCGCCGGTTTTCACTTTTTCTCATGCGGTACCAGGCAGACTTGAACCGGTTCAACCGGTTTAACTACCGGTTCATGGTTTTTCACGGTTTTTCGCAGAAAGCACATTTTCTGACTCATAAAGACCTACTGAGTCCAAAAATCACCTTTAAATCCTCAAATTCTCACTCTAACTTTTTGGAATCTAATTTGGGCAACATTAATTACTTAATTAACCGGTTGATTAATTGCGGTTCTTACACAATTCATGTACACCTCTGAGAGGAATCTTGTAAACCATGGAATCTCTTATAAGAAAGGAGTTCATGAAGTTGAGACTCTAAATGCCATCTTGGCTCAGAATAAGATCTTGACCCAACAGGTCAACATGATCTCTCAACATCTCACTTGGATGTAAATTGCAGCTGGCAGTGCTCAGGAGGCTTCTCTTGAGAAGAAGCCTATGATCCTGATCAACCTACCATGGAGGAGGTGAATTACATGGGAGAACCCTATGGAAACACTTACAACCCTTCATGGGGGAGCCAACCTAACCTTTCATGGAAGGATCTTCAGAAACCTCAGTAAGGTTTCAACAACCAAGGTGGTAGGAACCAGAATAGGTTCAATAATAGACCACCATTCCCATCTTCTCAAGGGAATATGGAGACCTCTAAGCAGAGCCTCTCTGAATTAGCCACTCTAGTCTCCAATCCCAGTAAAACCACCCATAGTTTATTTAATGAAACAAGGTCTTCCATTAGAAACTTGGAGGTGCAAGTTGGTTAACTGAGCAAGAGGATCCCTGAGATCCCTTCAGACACTCTTTCTAGTAATACTGAGGTTAATCCTAGAGAAGAGTGCAAGGCCATAACCATGGAGGTTGAGGCTGAATTAGAGGAGAATGGGAAGGCATTGAATGCCAGTGGAGAAGCCTTCACTGGGTGTTCAACACCCACCATCCCAGGGAAGCTGGCGTTTAACGCCAGCAAGGATAGAGGAACTGGCATTTAATGCCAGTTAGGGTGGACAGCAAGGGCATTCAACACCCAATAAGCTGACAGAGCTAGCATTGAATGCCAACCCAAGCAGACCCTTTAAGTGCCTGAATCCCACTCAAGAACCCTCTAGCCCAGAACTAAAGGAAACCATAAAGACTATAGAGGTTCCTTTGAATGCACTTCTGAGTGCAAAAGTTCTGATGACTACTCATCCTCATGTGAGGATGAAGACACTAGGGAAGAGCAAGTTGCTCGTTTCCTAGGAGCTCTAATGAAGCTGAATGCCAAGCTACAAAGCCTTGGAGGAAGAACCTCCACTGCTTACAAAGAACTCCATGCTTTGGTTCAGCAAGAGCTACCTCAGAAGCTTCCAGACCCTGGACGATTTCTGATTCCTTGCACCATAGGAACTATGACCTTTGAAAAGGCTCTGTGTGACCTATGGTCAAGTATTAACCTCATGCCACTCTCTGTAATGGAGAAGCTGGGAACCCTTGAGGTACAAGCTGCACATGCCTCTTTAGAGATGGCAGACAAGACCATGAAGAAGCCATATGGCTTAGTAGAGGATGTGTTGGTTAAAGTTGAAAACCACTACATCCCTACAAACTTCATTGTCTTGGACATAGGAGAGGATGAGGATGACTGTGTCATCCTTGGAAGACCTTTCCTAGCCACAGCCAATGCTATCATTGATGTGGCTAAGGGAGAACTAACCTTAAAGATAGGGGAGGACCACATCTTATTCAAGATGCCTCATCCCAATTCTCCCTCTAAAAGAGAGATAACAATGCAACACCTAGTGTGCCAACCCTCTCTTTCTGTGCAGAGTTCTACAGAGCCCCTAGACATCAATTCTAAGTTTGGTGTTGGGCAGCCCTCAATAAGCTCTAAGCACAGAGGTACTAAAAAGAAAGTACCTAAAGGTTGGAGGGACAAGAAAGTTCCAACTGAAGGCCTCTCACCTGGCATGAGAGTTGTCTTCACTAAGAATCTAGTCCTACCACATACAGTGAGTTGTGTCCTATCTCTAGAGCATGTAGAGCTCATTCATGAGAGGACAGGAAGAAAATTCATTGTCAGGGGCGAAAATCTGAGCCCATACTCACTTTCGTAAGGAGCTAAAGGTCAAGCTAGTGACTTTAAAAGAGCGCTTGTTGGGAGGCAACCCAACTTTACTCAACCATTTATTTTCATTTTGTTTTTCCTTTCAGTTGTCATAGTCATGATCATATGCATCAGTCAAGAGACAGATTTCACAGCAGTGAAAACAGAACACTCCAAGTGGAGTGTTAAAGTTGAACGCCAGTGAGGAAGCCCTCCTGGGCTTTCAACACCCCAAAAGGGGAGCATTGCTAGCATTGAACGCTAGCAGAGAGCAGCCCCTGGGCGTTCAAACGCCAGTGCAAAGAAACAAGGAATCTGTGATTCCCTAGCCTCTCAAGACCAAGAGGTCCCACAGAAGCTCCTCCTACCCCACCTTCTTCCTTATTGATAATATTTGCTCGAGGACAAGAAAAACTCTTAAGTATGGGTTGCAAAAGCTTTGCTTTATGACTTCTACCACTCTTAAGTATAGAAGAAGAGGATGGAGCAAACTAGAGAGCATGCACATAAAATTGTGCAGCCACCTCAACAGAGACAAAGGAGTAACATAGAAGAGATAAAGCATGACATTGGATCCTTAAGGAGGAGTAGTAGCCATCATCATCTAGGTGGATTTGTTCTCTTTATCTCCTTGTCAGTTATTTTTCTGATTTCTATCTATTTTATTTTCTATTTTCTTGCTCTAGTTACATGATAATTTGCATTGATGTCTTTAAGTTGTAAAATGTACCATATATCTCTCACCTTGCTTAATAAAAATTTTTATTGAAAATAATTGAGAGATGCATGAATTTCAAGTTTAAAATAAGATTAGTTTAATTAGTTTGATGTGGTGTCATTTGCTTTTGTTTTCTAGATGTATGAATTAAACAGTGCATATTTGAAGTTGAAATTTAGGAATGTTGGCTCCAAATAAGATATTTTATATGCTTTTTGACATCGTTTTCGTATAGTTTTTGTAGTTTTTATTTAGTTTTTATTGAGTTTTTATAGGTTTTAGTGTTAAATTCACATTTTTGGATTCCACTATGAGTTTTTGTGTTTTTGGACAATTTCAGGTATTTTTTGGCTAAAATTGAGGAGTTGGCGTAGAAGTATGATTTAGAGACAGAGAAAGCACTGCAGATGCTATCAAGATCTGACCTGCCTGAATTCGAAAGAGATTTTCTAGAGCTACAGAAGTCCAAATGGAGCGCTCTTAATGGCTATGGAAAGCTGACTTCTAGAGCTTTCCAGAATTATATAATAGTTCATACTTTGCTTCGAATTAGAAGGCCCAAAACTGGCGTCCATCGCTAGCTTCCTGCCCCCTTCCAGGCGTCCAGCACCCAAAGAGCAGAGCCCAGTGTCCAAAGTCCCAGAGAGGACCCCCAGCTGGCATTCCACGCCCAAGGAGCCTCATAGCACATGGATCTCATCAAAGCTCAGCCCAAACACTCACCAAGTGGGCCCCAAAAGTGGATTTTAGCACTAAATAGACTATTTTACACTTACTAGTCATCTGTTTAGTATTTAAAGTGTATTTTACATAATCATTCGAATAAGTCATACACCATACACGTTTTTACCATTGTTTTCACATAAGTATGAGTTTCTAAACCTCCTAGGTTGAGGGGAGGAGCCCTGTTGAGTAATATTAATTAATAAAAGTATTACGGTTTCTCTTCGATCTGTGTTTGATTAATTCTAAGATGTGTTTTCGTTCTTCAACACTATGAATGCATTGAACCGGCATAAGGTTATCACATTCTACATGGGTTCAAAGTGCATCTTTCATCGGACAATGATGAACCACCAGCTTGAATACACCTCTCTTAGACGGTTAATCCATGACTTCGTTAGGAACTTCTCGAGACATCAGTTCAGCCGATTTACGGGGAGATTAGGGTCTCTATGGTAGAGGCTAGAACCAAAGGTGCATCATTCCTCCGATCCGGAAGATTCAACCTTGTCTGTGGCATTTTGAGTAGGATCATCAAGGAGAATGAACTGTATGAGCTTCACCCTCAAGTAGAGATGGATGTGCACTAAACCTGGGGTTTAGATCCGGAGGAGTATTGGCAGCTGCTCAAACCAGTGTCAATCACATACAGCCTGCCATTGAAGAAATCACTCACAAGTAAGAGAGCAGTAGTACCAGAGTTAATCCAGAAAGACAAAGCAACTCCAACTCTTAACTCTATTCCCAGCATATTATTCTTAATAGCTAATCGAATTGTTTTACCCTTTTCAACATTTATGACATATAATCATTCAAGGTTTACATAATACAAGTCCTTCTGATTCTACCTGACTAAGACCTGCAAGACAACCATAGCTTGCTTCAAGCCACAATCCTCATGGGATCGACCCTGACTCGTTCAGGTATTACTTGGGTGACCTAGTATACTTGCTGGTTCAGTACAAAGCATGGGGATTCGTGCTACCAAGTTTTTGGCGCCCTTTCCGGGGATTGTTGAGTTTGGACAAACTGCCGGATTGTTTTGCTCCTTAAATCAGGTAAGTTTATTTTACATTATTTTAATTGAGTCCTTAATTTTTGTGTTTTTTCTTCTTCAATTTTCAAAAATTCTTAAAACTTTTTCAAAAATATTTTTCTTTACTTTGTTCAATTCATGTTATTAGTTAAAGTCTTTGTTATGTTCTTGTTGAGTGGTGCACGAAATTACAATCACACTTTTGCAATACCGCACAACTAACCAGCAAGTGCACTGGGTCGTCCAAGTAATACCTTACGTGAGTAAGGGTCGATCCCACGGAGATTGTCGGCTTGAAGCAAGCTATGGTTATCTTGTAATTCTTAGTCAGGATATCAGTGATGATTCTTAGTTTTAATTGTAAAAAGTAAAAGAACATGAAATAAATACTTGTTATGCAGTAATGGAGAACATGTTGAGGTTTTGGAGATGCTCTGTCTTCTGAATCTCTGCTTTCCTACTGTCTTCTTCTTCACATACGCAAGGCTCCTTCCATGGCAAGTTGTATGTTGGTGGATTACCGTTGTCAATGGCTACCATCCGTCCTCTCAGTGAAAATGGTCCAAATGCGCTGTCACCGTACGGCTAATCATCTGTCGGTTCTCACTCATGTTGGAATAGGATCCATTGATCCTTTTGCGTCTGTCACTACGCCCAGCACTCGTGAGTTTGAAGCTCGTCACAGTCATCCCTTCCCAGATCCTACTCGAAATACCACAGACAAGGTTTAAACTTTCCGGATCTCAGGAATAGCCACCAATAATTCTAGCCTATACCACGAAGGATCTAATCTTAGATTAGAAACCCAAGAGATATGCACTCAAGCTATTGTAGATAGAACGGAGGTGGTTGTCAGGCATGCGTTCATTGGGGAGAATAATGATGAGTGTCACGGATCATCACATTCATCAGGTTGAAGTGCGAGTGAATATCTTAGAATAGAAACAAGCGTGATAGAATAGAAAACAGTAGTAATTGTATTAATTCATCGAGACACAGCAGAGCTCCTCACCCCCAACCATGGAGTTTAGAGACTCATGCCGTAGAGAATACAATATGAAACGTGTAAAGTGTTATGAGGTGTGTAAATACAATAGCAAAAGGTCCTATTTATAGAAAACTAGTAGCCTAGGGTTTACAGAAATGAGTAAATGATGCAGAATCCACTTCCGGGCCCACTTGGTGTGTGCTTGGGCTGAGCATTGAAGATTTCACATGTAGAGACTTTTCTTGGAGTTAAACGCCAGCTTTTGTGCAGTTTGGGCGTTTAACTACAGCTTTTATGCCATTTTGGCGTTTTGACGCCAAAATTTTTATGCTGACTTTGAACGCCGCTTTGGGCCATCAAATCTGAGGCAAAGTATAGACTATTATATATTTCTGGAAAGCCCAGGATGTCTACTTTCTAAAGCGATTGAGAGCGCGACAATTGGATTTCTGTAGCTCCAGAAAATCCACTTCGAGTGCAGGGAGGTCAGAATCCAATAGCATCTGCAGTTCTTTTTCAGCCTCTGAATCAATTTTTGCTCAGGTCCCTCAATTTCAGCCAGAAAATACCTGAAATCACAGAAAAGTACACAAATTCATAGTAAAGTCCAGAAATGTGATTTTTGAATAAAAACTAATAAAACATAATAAAAACTAACTAAAATATACTAAAAACATACTAAAAACAATGCCAAAAAGCGTATAAATTATCCGCTCATCATTGAGTTTCTGATTTTTGCAAGAGAATAATTTTGATTTGAGTCTTTTATTTTTATTTCTTCTTCTTCAAAATTTTCAAAAATCACAAAAAGTTTTTCAAAAATATTTTTATTTTCTTTGTTTAATCTTTGTTCTTTGAATGTGTCTATGTTCTTGGTAATTTCGTGGTCTTGAGTCCTATTTCCTAAAAATTTTCAAAAATAATTGTTCTTGGTTTAATCTTGTGTTAAGTTTTTAATTTTAGTGTTTTCTTGTGTCTTTCTTTGTGTTTCTCGAAAATTGTATTTTGGGCTTTCTAAAAATTTTAAGTTTAGTGTTCTTGTTTTGTTCTTGTGTTCTTTGAGTCTTTAAATTTTTTTCTTTGTGTTCTTGTGAGTCTTAAAGGTGTTCTTGAGTCTTGCATGTGTTTTGATCTTAAAATTTTTAAGTTTGGTGTCCCTTGGTGTTTCCCTCCAAATTTTCGAAAATAAAGGGGTTCTACATCTAAAAATTTTAAATTTTGAGTCTTTTTTGTGTTTTTCTCTTTCATCATAAAATTCCTAATAGCTAATCCAATTAGTTTTACCCTTTTCAACATTTATGACACATAATCATTCAAGGTTTACATAATACAACTCTTCTGATTCCACCTGACTAAGACCTGCAAGACAACCATAGCTTGTTCAAGCCACAATCCTCGTGGATCGACCCTGACTCGCTCAGGTATTACTTAGATGACCCAGTGCACTTGATGGTTCAGTTGTACGAAGCGTGGGGATTTGTGCTACCAATTCTCAACTCCAAAATCAAACATGCACAGTTAATTCATATATTTAGAAATTGAGATAGTGCTACCACATCAAAGTAACTAGAAAACTCAACATATATAACTCAAAATCTCATGCGTTTTATTATTTCTTTTCTTTAGAATTTTATTTAAGCTTATTGAGCAATTGATACGCGGAAACTTACCTCTCAACAAATTTCCTTCCGATAAGTGCACCGGATTGTCGTCAAGTAAAAACTCACAAAAGATTGAGGTCAAATTCCACAGGGATTGGTTGGTTGATCAATGTTAATTGGAGAATTATACTAGTTGAGCGGAATCAGAAGCGAAATTGGGATTGCAGAGAATAAAATTGGCGAAAACTTAAATTGCAAGAAATTAAAGAAAAAGAAAATTAAATTGCAGGGAATTAAAGTACAGAAGCTTAAATTGCAAGAAATTAAATTGGAATGGGGAATTAGCATGAAGTTAAAGAATAAGAAGTAAATAGAATGGGTAAGATCAGAGAAGGGGATTCATTGGATTTTGGGAGATATTGAACTCTCCGGATCAAATCATTTTCATCTCTTCCTCAATCAATGCATTCATTGACATTGCTTGGCAATCTTAGATGATCGGATCCCAATGTCTTGGCTCACCGATCTCTCTAAGCATGAACAATTGCCCAATGTCCTAATTTAATTACTCATGGAAGAGTTAAAGTTTAGTCACTGACTATACACACAAATTCATAGATCAACTATTGGTAGGATTACATGTCACTATATCATCCAAACCCCAATCTAATCCATATGAGAATAGCAGATC
>NC_092051.1:65086337-65181273 GCF_003086295.3 Arachis hypogaea | reverse complement strand
TTGTAGGTTTATCTTATGCTTGATTTAGGGGATTTTATAAACTTTTACCCACATTTTTCCAATGAAATAGCATGGTTTTATAACTTCACCTTTAATTGTACTTAAGAGTGAAAGCATGCTTTTGAGGTCTTGAAATAGCTAAATTTAATTCACCTTTATTCCATTAGATGCCTTGATATGTTTGCTAAGTGATTTTAGAATTAGGAGGCAAAGATTGGATCAAGGGAATGAAGGAAAGCATGTAAAATGGGAGAACTCATGAAGAATGAAGAATCGCAAGCTGTCAGCCGACCTCTTCGCACTTATCGACATAATGAGCTACAGAGGTCCAAACGATGCGGTTCTAGTTGCGTTAGAAAGCTAACATCTTGGGCTTCGAAAAGATATAATATTTAACATAGTTTCTACACGTATGGTGACGCGTAAGCTCATTGTACGCGATGCATCGTTGCTGCCATATGATCCACTTAAGCAATACGTGGCCAGCGAAATCTAAACCTTGTGGCCAATCTAACTCTTTCTAATGCTATTTAACCCAAGGATTGAAGAGGGATGAGACATCTAGTCATTAGTTTAGTTTTTTTTAGTTTTATCATGCTTTAGTTAGTTTTATAGTGAGAAGCTCTCACTTCTCTCTAGAATTAGGATTAGGTTTTAGATCTAGATCTACTTCTTCTTCTTCTCTCTTAATTTTCCTCTTTCATCTTCAATTGTTCTCTTGTAGATTGTAGAATTCTTCTTCTCTTGTAATTTCTTTGTATTGTTAGTTGTAGTTTATGACTTTCTTTTGTAGATCTACATTTATTCTTCAATGCAATTGGTAAGTTCTTTGTTGTTTCATAATTGTCTTCCTTTTCTATTGTTGATCTCTTGCTATTCTAGTTAGATCTCTCTTTAATTCTTACAATTCATGTTGTTTACTTTATTGCCTTCTATGTTTTGTTAAATTCTTCTTCATTATGAGTTTACTTTTTATTGTTTTGCCTTTCTATTGTTATCTCTACCTTTGTAGTTGTAGATTCCTTTAATTCTTGTAATTTACTATGCTTTCCTTCCATGCCTTCCTAGTGTTTGATAAAATACTTGGTTGGATTTTAGAGTAGAATTTTATGTTCTTGGGTTGGGAAGGTAACTTAGGAACTCTTGAGTTACTAATGTCCAAGTGATTGACGATTGGAGCCATTAACTCTAGATCTCACTAATTGAATTGGTGGAGAACTAGGACTTATGGACTTAGATTGACATAGCTCATTGACTTTCCTTTATTAGTTAGACGATGACATAGCTCATTTGACTTTCCTTTTTAGCCATTAGTTTACTTTCTTTTCCATTTATATTTCATGCCTCTTATCAAAACCCCAAAACATACCTCATAACCAATAACAAGACACTTTGTTGCAATTCCTAGGGAGAACGACTCGAGGTTCAATACTTCGGTTTACAAATTTAGGGGTTTGTTTTAGTGACAAACAATCTTTTGTATGAAAGGATTGTTGTTGGTTTAGAACTATACTTGCAACGAGAATTTATTTTTGAATTCTAGACCACACAAAAGTCCTCTCATCAAAATGGCGCCGTTGCCGGGGAATTACAATGGTGTTATGTTATTGGTTATTGTATATATGTAAATAGTGTGAATATGTTTGCTTTTGTTAGCTCGTGCTAGTTTGAGGATTTGGTTTTCTTTATTTCTTATTTGAGTTTTTTTCCTTTTCTCTTGCTATCATGAATTCTCACATTGGCTATGAGTTTTGTTCTAACCATGTTATAGGCAATGAGAGCTTCAATGAGGATGTGTATCAAGGATGGATAATCAAAGGTGGGAGGAGCCATATGCATATGATCAATCTTCATGGCAACAACCTCCACCAATAGAATATGAACAAGAGCCATTCTTTGATGCACACCAATCCAATGGCTATGGTGAATCTCCTTGTGACTTTCAAGAACCACACCATATGCCTATGAGTCATATCCTCAACATGAACCATACTCACAAGCCTCTTTTCACCAAGCACTTCCATATGACCCTAATCTATATCCATCCTACCAACCACCTTTTGAACCATATGAGCCATACATGGAACCTCCATTCCAACATTACTACTCCCAAGAACCACCTCAATACGCACCACCACTTTACCAAGAAGAACCACTTCCCTATTATGAACCATTTCTCCAAGACAATGAACCCTCCTACCCACTCCAATCCTCAATGGATGAAATCCTTAGCCTTATACTTCAAGGGCAAGGAGAAATGCAAAGGGAGACACTAGAATTTGTGGCTACCATGACCAAGGTAGTAAGCATCTTAGCTCCCAACACTTGAGCACTCAAAGCACTCCCATGGTCACATGTGGAGAATCAATTGAAAAGCATAGCATGAAGGAGAGATTGGAAACTCCGGTGGAGAATGAGGGATGTTATTTTGTGTTAGAATAATTGGAGGAGCCTATGATCATTGAAGATGAGGAAGAAGTGGTCGAAGACTTAGGAGATGCGGAACCTCCTTTGGAACCTAGAGTTGAAGAGAACCTCTCCAAGAAGATTGAATTTGATGTTGAGAAGGAAAGTGCATAACCTCCAAAACAATTTTTGAGTGAATACTTGGAAAGAGTAAAGTGAGAATTGAGTTCCCTTGGTGATGAAGACCATGCATCCAACCATTTTGGTGGTGAATCCTTTGAATGTGAAGAACTTTCTCCCAATGAGATGGAAAGCAATGTGGAGGTAGATTTTTCCCTTCCTCCCATTTATTATTTGAGTGATGGAGAAGAGTTGGATGAAAATGATGAACAAAGGATTGAAAGTGAAGAAGTTGTGAAGAGGTGGAGACAATCAAGGAAAAACACAAGGGAGTAAAGCTTGCTAGCACATTGGAGATGCCTCTCCCCAAGCCACCACCATCCATTCTTTCATTCAGTGGGTAATTCCCTATACTTAAGCTTTATTATTCCCCTTAAATATGATTTGCTAGAGACGGATGGTCAACTTAGACATATTTGTAGCTTTAAGAGTAAAGAGAGATGGCTAGTGGTTGGAAACATTATTCTAGGCTCATTATGGTTGCATGTTCAAAGTTTAATTGCAAGGTTTGGTGTAGAGCTAGATTGTTTGGGTCTAGGAGAATGTTTGGTCACTTTATTGAGAATTCTAAGGTCATGCCACCAAATTGGACTCATGAGGATCAATTAGAAGACGGTGTGAAAATAAAGTGTGGGATCCTGGATCACAAGATGAGGATCAACTTTGGGAGCCCCAAGCTTGTGAAGACTCCATCAACACTTGGTGCAACAAATAAGGAATCTTGGGGCACAATGGAGAACCAAGCTTTGGTGGATGTTCCAAGATGAATTCAAGCACAAGCCACCTTGAGAGGAGCTCCCCATAAGTCCAACTTAAGGATAATAAACAAAAGTGCTAGGTGGGAGACACCCCACCATGGTAACTTCTTTTCATTTTCTCTTTTTTTCTACATATTGGTAATTAGTTTAAATTCATGTTTTTGGTTGATTTGTTGAGTATAATTGGTAGTTTAGTATGTTAAATAAGATTTTATGGTGTTTTGGTAGCTGTTTGGAGGTTTGGAATGCTTGGATTGGTGCAAAAAAAAATAGAGCACCATCCGCGCATAGGCGCACTGCGTGCGTACGTGTGCATCAAGCATTTTCACCTATCCGCGCGCGCGCTATGTACGCATATGCGTGGACTGAGAAATTCCACCCCAAGCCAAAAACCCGAGAGTTGTGCGAATGTTGCGTGAGGAAGTTTTGAGTCCGTCTAAAGTGGTGTCTTTTTGTTGTCTGATAGTCACGAGAGTTAGTATCTTTGTACTTGATCTTCAGATAGAATTTACTACAGACTCCTTTAAGCTTTTGAAAATTTTTTGTTAGTTATTTGATCATCTGTTACTGTTCACAAAGCTTATCAAGGGCTGCCAAAGCCAGCTAATAAATTTCTCCAAGAGTTGTTGTAGGAATTTTTTTTCGGAGTGTAACCATCATTCTCTGAATTTCTGGTTGGAGTTCTTCTGGAAGTGAGACAAGGAATACTTGTTTGAGGAGCGGATTGCTTTGTCCTCTAAGAGCATAGTACTTAACTGCCATCTTTTTGTAGTTGCATTGTGCCTTTCGCACAAACCAACTCGCGCGTACGCGTCACTCTCAAAATATGCCATTGACGCACACGCGCCATGTACGCGTACGCGTCGCGTCCATTGCACCACCATCCGCGCGCGCGCGCCATGCACGCATACACGCGGATGTCCTTCCTTCAACACATCTCTTTTCTTCCCATCTTTCCATTTTTCCTTCTCCTTTCTTCTTCCCTTCTCCTACCCTTCATCCAACACTCCCAAACACCATTGATAACCATTTATTTTAGTTAGTTATTTAGTTAGTTAGTTAGTTGATTAGTTAGTTAGTTTAATTTTCATTTATTTTTCTTTTTTTCATTGTAAGTGTTGGATTGTTATTCTTGTTTACCATTAATTGCTGCTGAGTATTAAAAAGGGATGTTATATTAACATCATTATGCTTATAACCTTTGTTGGATTCTATTGTTGAGGTTATATTTTGCTACTTGGTTTTGAGTTTTTCATGCTTACCTTTTAAGAATACCAAGTGATGAGAATCTCCTTCGAGCTTGTAACTCTTTTTGAATTGCATGATTTGGCCACCAATTGATTTGAACCCTATTCTTTGATTAGGCAATCTCTTGATATTGGATGTTGAGCATTTATCTTAATGCATTGTGCTTCATGATCATATGCATCCATATGCTTTTAGCTTGAATGCTTTCATGCTTCTTTAATGCTTGTTTTACCTTACAAGTTTACTTAAAGCATCTCAAGCACACTAGGATGAGTGATGTACATGCTTCTTTTGTGACATAACTTTTTATGCTAGTGTGTTCTAAAGGCGCCTAATTTAGAACTCACATCCCTATTTTCCTAATGTCACACTAATTCACTCACTCAATTCTAGTGATTAGTACCTCATTCCAACAAGGTATGCTTCCTTGCTTTTGTTTTCTCATCTTATGGTGTTATATTTTTGTTTTTCATGAATGATGCACAGCAAGCAAAATTGGAAGCGGAAGAAATAACACGCAGTAACCGGTTGACCTACCAGTAAAAGGTGGCAATCCGGAGAGTCGTCGTACCCCTTTGTTCATCTTTGAGTGCATCGAGGACGGGGCAAACTTTTATGTGTGGGGAGGTCGTCCGATCGATTGGCGATTTTGGGTGACAAGTTTCTAATTCCAACACTTTTGCATTCATTTTAGGTTCTTAGGATTTTTACTTGCATTTTCTTAATTTTGTATATATATACATAATAAGATTAGTCAAAATAATGAGATTTTTCAAGATTTCTTTCTATAGGGCACCAATTGATTTGAGTGAAAACTTTCATAGAACTTGCTTGAATTATATATATTGTGGAACATGATTTTTGAGCTAAGAACACAAGCTTGTGAGATTTGAGCCTAATGGTGTGGTTACATCTTATAACCACTTATTTTGCTTCTTGTGTGCATTATTCTCTTTCTATGATTATAATCTTTGATTTGTTTGATTCTTTATGTCCATTATTTTGTGTATTCATGCATTTATATGATTGAGGCCATCGTTTTATTTAGCTCACTTACCCAAATAGCCTTACCTTTTATCTTCCATTGTTAGCCGATTTGAGCCTACGCTTAACCCACTTGTTCTTAATTTAGCACATTACAAGTCTAAAGTGAAAAACAATAAATGTCCTTAATTTGGATCTTTGATTAGCTTAGGCTAGCGTGTGTAACATTCAAGTGTGGGAAAACTTGGGACGTTAGGTGAATAAAAGGGTAGTCTTGTATTTTTATTGTAAATATTGGGAATTAGGTACATGCTCATGTGTTAATTAAAATGTATAGACCTTATGCATTGATGTTCTTGTATATAGTTTGAAAGAAAGAAAAAAATGATGAGAAAAACAAAAGAAAAAGAAAAAAAAACAAAAAAGAGCATGGAAAAGAAAAGAAAAAAATAGAAAAGAAAGAAACAAATAAAAAGAAAGAAATAAAAAGGGAACAAAATTCCCCAAAGCAAAGTAAAGTTCAATAAAGATCAATTCATATGAGTTGTGAAATGAAAAGAAAATGCATGAGTATGTTAAAAAAGTGAAAAATGGGTAGTTAGGTTAGTTTGAATTGTATAGGAGGTCATAGGTTAGGTGGAAAGTCTAAGCTTATCAAAGATTCAAATTTCAAGCTCACTTGACCAAATATGCATCCTACCTTGACACTAGCCCCATTACAACCAATGAAAAGACCTCATGATAGGTGTATGCATGGATGAAATAAATGTTGATTGTTAGAAGAAAAATAAATCTTGGAAAGCATGATTAGGGGATAATTGAGTGAATCAAGCCTAAACACTTGAGCGAATAGAGTGCAAACACATCCGGTGAGGGTTTGATGCTCAATTACATGTTTTCACCTATGATCATCATTCTTCATGCAAGTTTATAAAATACTTAATAGCTCAATTCGATTGTGGTTTGGCATGGTTGTTAATACCTTTGGCCCTTGTGCTTATATGTATCCTTGGGAATTGATTTATTTTGACCAAGCAATTTCATTCATGTAGATAGTTGCATATAGGTAGGGTGCATTTAGTTAGATTTCATTGAATAAATGTTGATACCCTTAGTTCTCTCTTGGTTTAAGCTTAAGGACATGCTTGGTTTAAGTGTGGGGAGGTTGATAAACCACATTTGTAGGGTTTATCTTATGCTTGATTTAGGAGATTTTATAACCTTTTACCCACATTTATCCAATGAAATAGCATAGTTTTATAACTTATCCTTTAATTGTGCTTAAGAGTGAAAACATGCTTTTGAGGTCTTAAAATAGCTAAATTTAATTCACCTTGATTCCATTAGATGCCTTGATACGTTTGTTAAGTGATTTTAGATTTAGGAGGCAAAGATTGGATCAAGGAATGAAGGAAAGCATGTAAAAATGGAGAACTCATGAAGAAATGAAGGAATTGCAAAAGCTGTCAAGCCGACCACTTCGCACTTAATCGACCATAACTTGAGCTATAGAGGTCCAAATGATGTAGTTCTAGTTGCGTTTGAAAGCTAACATTCGAGACTTCAAATGATATAAGATTTTCCATAGTTTCTACACTTATGGTGACACGTACGCGCATTGTACGTGCACACCTCGTTGCTGCCATATGATCCACTTAAAATAATACGTGGCCAGCGAATTCTAAAGCCTTGTGGGCCCAATCCAACTCATTTCTAGTGCTATTTAACCCAATGATTGAAGAGGGATGAGACACCTAGTCATTAGTTTAGTTTTATTTTAGTTTTATCATGATTTTAGTTAGTTTTAGAGAGAGAAGCTCTCACTTCTCTCTAGAATTAGGATTAGGTTTTAGATCTAGATCTACTTCTTCTTCTTCTCTCTTAATTTTCCTCTTTCATCTTCAATTGTTCTCTTGTAGATTGTAGAATTCTTCTTCTCTTGTAATTTCTTTGTATTGTTAGTTGTAGTTTATGAACTTTCTTTTGTAGATCTACATTTCTTCTTCAATGCAATTGGTAAGTTCTTTGTTGTTTCATAATTGTCTTCCTTTTCTATTGTTGATCTCTTGCTATTCTAGTTAGATCTCTCTTTAATTCTTACAATTCATGTTGTTTACTTTTATTATCTTCTATGTATTTGTTAAAATGCTTCTTTCATTATGAGTTTACTTTTCTATTATTTTGCCTTTCTATTGTTAATCTCTTACCTTTGTAGTTGTAGATTCCTTAAATTCTTGCAATTTACTATGCTTTCCTTCTATGACTTCCAAGTGTTTGATAAAATGCTTGGTTGGATTTTAGAGTAGAATTTTATGTTCTTGGCTTGGGAAGGTAACTTAGGAACTCTTGAGTTACTAATGTCCAAGTGATTGACGATTGGGAGCTATTTACTCTAGATCTCACTAATTGAATTAGTGGAGAACTAGGACTTATGGACTTGGATTGACATAGCTCATTTGACTTTCCTTTATTAGTTAGAGGATGACATAGCTCATTTGACTTTCCTTTTTTAGCCATTAGTTTTCTTTCTTTGCCATTTATATTTCATGCCTCTTATCAAAAACCCTAAACATACCTCATAATGGGCTTTTAACGCCACCATTCAGAGAAAAAGAAAAAAGAAAAAAAGGGTTTGGCATTTAACACCAGTAGTGGCGTTTCACGCCACAAGGGGGTAGATCCTTTCCCATTTGGGCGTTGAATGCCGAAGGTTGCATTTAGCGCCACCAAGGGGCTCAATTCTATACCATACCTCACTATATCCTACTTATATCTTTTTATATAACATCTTTTTAATTGTCTCTCCTCTATCGTCCCTGACTACTCATCCTTATTTTCACACCATATCTCCCTATATCTTACTCATATCTTTTCAAATCTGTAGATGATTGACAAGCACAAGAATGAGCATCCAAAGTTCAAAACTTGGCACCCCATGGTCTAAGGAAAGACCCTACAGTTTGGAGGAGAGAGTGAGAGAGGTACTTCAGCTGCCCCCATCCAACGATAACCCTTACTCCTATAATGGGAGAGTCAGAGCTTATTAGAGGTTGGATCAAGTCCTCAAAGATATATGCTTACCCGGAGCGCAGTGGAGGAAGGATGGCAAGGGTTAGCTATACCAACTGAGAAGGAATGATCTGAAGCTGGTTGTTAGAGGATGGCTGGAGTCTATTCAACGTTCCATCCTCCTCACTAGTAACTGGTCCGAGCTCACTATAGCCCGAGCCATGATAATTCACTGCATTATGCTTGGCAATGAGGTGGAAGTTCATCAAGTGATCCCTCTGGAGATATACAATATCGCAGTAAAGACTTCCACCCTTTCTAGATTAGCCTTTCCTCATCTCATCTCCCGCTTATGTGAAGCTTCCAATGTCCAGATTGATAGAGATATGCTTATTACAGTGGACAAACCAATCACTAAGAAGGATATGGAGTACACTCGAGAACTTGGACAAGCACCACCTTAGGAGTCGGTTCCCTCTCCTCAGAAGGAGAGGCCTAAACTACCTCAGGGACAAGATCTTTCTCCGTGTGAGTATTGGACTCAGCTGGTAGTATCCATCGGGCAACTGATATCTACTATAGATCAGCTAAAACAGGAGCATAAGAGCCAGTCTACCATCCACTATAAGCTAACAAAGGAGCAACAGAAATAAGGACTTGAGTTGGAAGAGCTTAAGCGCTGGAGTGGATCCACCGGAGGAAGCAGCAACCACCAGGACTAAGGTGGTTGAGTTCCGTTACCTAATGCCTATACTTCTATCCTGTTTGCTGTCATTTACTTGTTTGAGTCATTTACCTTATGCTTGTTAGAGTCTCTTGTTGCTTCCCAATTAAGTTATTTATTTAGTTATTCTATGCGTATTTTGAAAGATGTCTAGTGTATTACTGATGCCAGGGCATCTTGGCTAGTTTCACAAGCCATTTTTAGTTTGTTTTAGAGTAGTTTCATGCATTTCTTAAGCAATAAGTAAGTTTTAGGATGAGAAATTTATGCTTATCTTGATTCAATCAAACATTGTTAATTTTGTGCATTTACATGAGATTTATGCCATAATTACTTGTGTGCTAAGAATGAGGCAAATTCTTGTGACTATAGCAAAGCTTTGATGTATTTGTTTGGTTAATGATAGGTGAAAAGGAAGCTAAGAAAAGGAAAGGCAAAGAGGCAATAAGAAGGCCATGAAATGAGGCAAAGGGAAGCAACGTTGTAGCCAAAGTTGGTGCTTCAACATTGCTAGAAACGTCACTCCCCACAGCCTGAAGGGGTATACTTCCCAACAAGAATAACTTGAGCTACAGAGCTCCAAATGAAGTGATTCTAAAAGCATTGGAAAGTAGGAATCAAGAGATTTCCAAGCATATACGTCACTACATGGTAGACACTAAAAATAAGGGAGAAAACTGTCCCGAAAAGTGCATAAACAAACATGGCACCAACCTGTAGTAAGGCCAGATGACCTCTGCACCTTCGACGGAGAATAACTCGAGCTGTGGAGCTCCAAATGATGCACTTTTAACGGCATTGAAAAGTAGACTATCTGGGCTTTCCATCAATATATAATAGTATGGGGTGGACAACACGTCTGAGCTTCTGAATCTGGCAATGTTCCCGACGTTGGTGTAAACGTTGGAGGTCAAACGTTGCCTCCAACGTTGCACTCCGACGCCAGCAACCCTGTCCCCTTCAAAGGAGCATAACTTGAATTGCAGATGTTCAATTGAGGTGATTCCTGTTGGGTTGGAAAGCTGACACTCTGATCTTTCCAATCATATATAATAGTCTATAGTGAGCATGAAATTTGCAACGTTGACAAGAGGACAAAGTAACGTCCCAAGGCTTGATGTGCAACATTCAGTTTGGAATTTGAAAATTTAGCATCCAGGCGCACCCGTCAGTGACGCGCACGCATGGATGTGCGAATGTTGGAGGTCCAAGGTTACCTCAAACGCTGCCTCCAATGTCTACGATAAAATTTTAGAAATGGGAGTTGGAAATTTTGCATCGACGCATACGCGCCAATGACGCGTACGCGTGAACATACTTTTTCAACCCAACCACGCACACGCGTACACGTAGGTCACGCGTACGCGTGAATAGCAGAACGTTGGCCCTCCAGCATTGAGTCAAACGTCAATGATAGCAAACCAGAAACCATTTTTCAAAGGACGTTTGGCTCAATGTTTGACCTCAAACATGATCGACAACGTTAAAGCCAATTCAATTCCAAGTTGCACCTATACAGAATATGAAAGTTAGTTGCTAATGCCCAACACTAAGAATCATTCCTCATTGCTTCAATCAAGGCCAAAACCCACATTCAAATACTTGATCCAATTGAAGATGAGAAGAGGGTTATAAATAGAAGAATTGTTGAAGATTGAAGGAGCTCTCGGGAGGCCCTGAAGGGGCTCTGGGGGTTCAGACCCTGATTTTTCATTTTCCTCTACAATTTTTCCTTTAGTTTGATGTACTTTCGTTTTCTGCATTTTTTCCTTTTGTACTTCTTTAATTTTCTGCATTTTCTTTTTCTGTAAAATTGAATTGAGCCGTGAACAACTAACCCCTTTTCATTGTGTTAGGGAGCTCTATTGTAATTCAATAGATCAATAGTAATTTTCATCTTCTTCCTCTTTCTTTCTCTTGATTTTTGTTAGAAAGCTTTCGGTCTTAACTTAATTGGATAGTTGTCTTGAGAGAGAAGCTATCCATAATTGTAATTCTTCGTAGCCTTGAGAGAGGAATGAAAAATTCATGCTAGAAATGCTTTCTCACATTGGATTAGATTGGGGTTTGGATTGATATAGTGACATGTAATCCTACCAATAATTTGATCTATGAATTTGTGTGGTATAGTCAGTGACCGAACTTCAACTCTTCCCATGAGCAATTAAATCAAGACATTGGGCAATTGTTCATGCTTATAAAGATTGGTGAGCCAAGACATTGGGATCCGATCATTACCCATTCTATTTACTTCCTATTACTTAACTTCATGCTAATTCCCCATTCCCATTTAATTTCTTGCAACTTAATCTTCTGCACTTTAATTCCTTGCAATTTAATTTTCTGTTTCTTTAATTTCTTACAATTTAAGTTTCCTGCCAATTTTATTCTCTGCAATCCCAATTTCGCTTCCGATTCTGCTCAACTAGTATTATTCTCCAATTAACATTGATCAACCAACCAATCCCTGTGGGATTCGACTCACTCTTTTGTGAGTTTTTACTTGACGACAATCTGGTGCACTTGCCGGAAGGAAATTTGTTGAGATGCAAATTCCTGCGTATCAAGTTTATGGCGCCGTTGCCGGGGATTGGTTTTGTATTGAAAATTATTAAATTGGAGGATAACTAGATTGAGCAATTTTTCTTTTCTTTTGTTAATAGTTTTTGTTTCAATTTGATTACTGCTGATTTCTACAATTTTAGTCGGTTTTCTTTGTTCATTCACTTGTTAGCACACTAACCATTAGCTATTTGTGATATTGCCTCACTATGAAAATTCCAATGTCTTTTGGTGATTATTGTTTGAGACAGAGCCTTTTGCAAGAAAGAAAGGAGCATCCAATGTCTTTTGGTGACTATTATTTGAGATAGGGCATCTTGCAAGAAAGAAGGAAGCATCGATCATATTCTGGTCAATCAAAATTCATGAGAGACTTTCCACCACTACATAATGATTCACATCATTATGCTCATGGTGGATGGAAAAATCAAGAACATGAAATGAGGTACTTCCCAGAGCCACAACATGGTTCATATGATTATGACAACTGCAGATATTTTGACTTGGGAAGGGATTTTAATGTTGCATACCCCATGTATCAAGGACTAACATCCCGTAATTGTCCAACCAATGCACCTCCACAAAATCTCCTAGAAGTTGCAATAGAAGAACTCTCAAAGAGATACCACTTCATTGCCCAACTCAGTGAGTTTTTAGGGTAAAATATAAGAGAGGTGATTGAAGATGTGGAGATCTCAAGGAGAAATCAGGAAGAGCAAATGAGACAATTGGCACAACATTTTGCTGAGGAATTAACCAATGTCCTCCCTTGGCTAGGGGAAGAATACCATGCTATCAATCTAAGGAGTGGAGAAGTGCTTAATGAGCGTGAAATTGAGGAATTGGTAGAGCAAGTGAAAGAGATCCTTGTACTAAGTGAGCCACCAATTCAAGAAACTCTTGATGAAAAAGATGCTCCAATTGTCCAACAACACCCAAGTTCTGAGATCAAAGATGTGAAAGCAGTAGAAACAAGCACCAAAATGAGGATTGTGACCGAGAAACAAAGAACTATATATATGAAGAGGAGAAGGTCAAAGAACAATCCAACTCCTGATCCAACAAGCAAGTTCACTCAAGCCAATCATAAAAGAAAGCTTGCTGGAAGGGGTCACTCAAAGCAAGGGGCACTAACTGGCTCCTTTTTCCACTTGAGGTTATTCCTCTTAACAAATTGGAAGAAGAGGAAGAAATTCATGACCAAAATGTCAAGCTAATGACCTTAAAAGAGCGCTTGTTGGGAGGCAACCCAACCAAAGGTAGTTTTTTTTCCTAGTTAATTCAATAAAAGAGTTAAGTAGATTCTCTGTATTGCAAGGAGCTAAGTTTGGTGTTCCACACCAAAATAATCCAAGGGTGAATGTGTAATTTTAAGTTTGGTTTTCCACCAAAGATTTCATTAAAAAACACATTGTAATCCTCAGCATGACTAGTCACTAGCTCAAACCAATCAGGGAAACTACTTAACAATAGTTTAATTTCTAGTTCATAGTTTGTTTTTCTAGTTCATAGTTGTTTTCTTAATAAAAGCACATGATATTTTCTGCATGTATTGAATCTGCTGCATTAGGCAAGGAACTAAGTTTGGTGTTTGCAAACCAAATTAAGTTCAGAAATTCATAAGCATACATGCATGCTAACTGTTTTTCAAGTGCTTGGGGAACAAGCAACTTCCAATCATTTTTACAGGAATTTAATCAATCTCTTGGAATGACTATACACCATCATCCAAGGAGACAAAGAAGGATGCAAAAGCTATGGATGATGATGACAAGGAAGAAACAAGAAAATAACAAGAGGTTGTATTGTACTTAACTGTCTCTGATTTGTAGTACTTATATTGGAACTATGATTTAATCCTGTTCTCATGAACATTCATATTCTGCTTATTTCTCTTTATTTACGTTTTGGGGCTGCTAGTCTAAGTGCCTATTTCATTGTCGTCCTACTTGAATTGTATGCTGTGTCCTTGAGCTCAATAAAAGAGTTTATGAGAATTTACTGTCAAAGACAAGAGTGAAATCCAATGTGCAGAATATGAGCTTGAAGTGCTTTTCATAAGACTTAAATGAATTAATAAAGATCCTAAAAAGAAAAGAAAGAATGAAAAAGAAAGAAAAGAGCAAATGAAGCTAGGCAGCAATAGTTTGAACCTTAAGGCATGTGTCTGTGGTGTTTCTGTGTAAGGATCTGCTTGGATGAGTAAGTTCTTAGGAGTGCTTTATCACCTGATAACTTGGGTTAACTAACCCGGGATTGTCAACTGAAAGTCCACTATCAAGAGCAACCTTGTCTTAAAATATTTAGCAACCCAAAGAGGTGCTGGACACTAAGGTCTAAGGAATGAAAATAACAAACCATGTGCCTGTGGTGTGTATGTGCTGAAGAGAGACTTGGGTAATTAAGTCCTTAAGGATGTTTCAACACCTAGCACCTTGAACCAACTAGTTCGGGAGTGTTGGCTGAAAGCCTATCCTAAAGAGTTGTCTCAACACAGAACACTTAAATATAGAAAGTAATAAGCTCTAAAGAAGAAGAGAAAACAAAAACAGAGAAGTTAAGGATCAAGAATAAAAGTTTCATAGAAGGCAATAGAGTGAGAGTTCAAGAGCATATGAGAGCCTAGAAACCATCATGAACATGAACCTAAGTTGCCATACATGAAACTCCATGAACCAAGGATTTGAATTCTCTGAATAAGGACTTGTATCTCTTGTATTTTCATGTTTTATCACTTGCTTGAGAACAAGCAAGATTTAAGTTTGGTGTTGTGATGCCAGGGCATCTTGGCTAGTTTCACAAGCCATTTTTAGTTTGTTTTAGAGTAGTTTCATGCATTTCTTAGGCAATAAGTAAGTATTTGGATGAGAAATTCATGCTTGTCTTGATTCAATCAACCACTGTTAATTTTGTGCATTTTCATGAGATTTATGCCATAATTACTTGTGTGCTAAGAATGAGGCAAATTCTTCTGACTATAGCAAAGCTTTGATGTATTTGTTTGGTTGATGATAGGTGTAAAGGAAGCTAAGAAAAGGAAAGGCAAAGAGGCAACAAGAAGGCCATGAAAGGAGGAAATGGGAAGCAACATTAGAGCCAAAGTTGGTGCTTCAACGTTGCTGGAAACGCCACTCCCCACAGCCTGAAGGAGTATACTTCCAACAAGAATAACTTGAGCTACAGAGCTCCAAATGAGGTGATTTCAAAAACATTGGAAAGTAGGAATCAAGAGCTTTCTAAGCATATATGTCACTACATGGTGGACACTAAAATTGAAGGAGAAAACTGCCCCGAAAAGTGCATAAACGAACATAGCACCAACCTGTAGTAAGGCCAGCTGACCTCTGCACATTCGATGGATTATAACTCGAGGTTTAGAGCTCCAAATGATACGCTTTCAACGGCATTGGAAAGTAGACATTCACGAATTTACATCAATATTTAATAGTATGGGGTGGACAGCACGTTTCAGCTTCTGAATCTGGCAATGTTCCTGACGTTGGTGTAAACGTTGGAGGTCCAATGTTGCCTCACACGTTGCACTCCGACGCCAACAACCCTGTCCCCTTCAAAGGAGCATAACCTGAGTTTCAGATGTCCAATTGAGGTAATTTCAGTTGGGTTGGAACACTGACATTCAGATCTTTCCAACCACATATAATAGTCTATAGTGGGAATGAAATTTGCAATGTTGACAAGAGGACAAAGTAACGTCCAAGGCTTGATGTGCAACATTCAGTTTAGAATTTGAAAATTTAGCATCCACGCGCATGCGTCAGTAACGCGCACGCGTGGATGTGTGAACATTGGAGGTCCAACGTTACCTCAAATGATACCTCCAATGTCCGCATTAAAAATTCAAAAATGGGAGTTGGGAATTTTGCAACGACACATACGCGTCATTGTACGCGTTAATGACGCGTGCGCGTGAACATACTTTTTCAGCCCAACCACGCGCACGTGTACGGCACGCGCACGCGTGAAATGGAAAATTTGACCATTCACGCGTATGTTGGCCCTCCAAGGTTGAGTCAAATGTCAATGACAGCAAACCAGAAACCATTTTTCAAAGGATGTTTGTATTAACGTTTGCCTTCAAACGTGATCACCAACGTTAAAGCCAATTCCCATCACTAAGAATCATTCCTCATTGCTTCAATCAAGGCCAAGGCCCACATCCAAATACTTGATCCAATTGAAAATGAGAAGAGGGTTATAAATAGAAGAATTATTGAAGATTGAAGGAGCTCTCGGGAGGCCCTGAAGGGGCTCTAGGGGTTCAGACCCTGATTTTCATTTTACTCTGCAATTTTTCCTTTAGTTTGATGTACTTTCTTTTTCTGCAATTTTTCCTTTTGTACTTCTTTACTTTTCTGCATTTTCCTTTTTTGTAAAATTGAATTGAGCCATAAACAACTAATCCCATTTCATTGGGTTAGGGAGCTCTATTGTAATTCAATGGATCAATAGTAGTTTTCATCTTCTTCTTCTTTCTTTTCTCTTGATTTTTGTTAGAAAGCTTTCAGTCTTAATTTAATTCGATAGTTATCTTGAGAGAGAAGCTATCCATAATTGGAATTCTTTGGATCCTTGAGAGAGGAAAGGAGAATTCATGCTAGAATTGCTTTCTCATATTGGATTAGATTGGGGTTTGGATGGATATAGTGACATGTAATCCTACCAATACTTTGATCTATGAATTTGTGTGTATAGTCAGTGACTAAACTTTAACTCTTCCCATGAGTAATTAAATTAGGACATTGGGCAATTGTTCATGCTTAGAGAGATCGGTGAGCCAAAACATTGGGATCCGATCATCTAAGATTGCCAAGCAATGTCAATGAATGCATTGATTGAGGAAGAGATGAAAATGATTTGATCCGGAGAGTTCAATATCTCCCAAAATCCAATGAATCCCCTTCTCTGATCTTACCCATTCTATTTACTTCCTATTCTTTAACTTCATGCTAGTTCCCCATTCCCATTTAATTTCTTGCAATTTAAGCTTCTGTACTTTAATTCCCTGCAATTTAATTTTCTTTTTCTTTAATTTCTTGCAATTTAAGTTTTCCGCCAATTTTATTCTCTGCAATCCCAATTTCACTTCTGATTCTGCTCAACTAGTATAATTCTCCAATTAACATTGATCAACCAACCAATCCCTGTGGAATTTGACCTCAATCTTTTGTGAGTTTTTGAGTAAATAGCCAAATTGGTCCCCGAAAGATAGCCCATTCTTCAAACGAGTCCCCGTAAGAAAAAGATAATAAAATTTGTCCCCGAAAAATTTAAAATTGGTAACGTTAGTCCTTCCGTCAGTTGGATGATGACGTGTCACGTTAAGTGCCACGTGGCATATGATGACGTGGAGGGCTAATGCCACGTGTCACAATATGATTGGTTGACATGTCAGATCGGTGACACGTGGCATGCCACGCGTCAGGTCAGTGACACGTGGCATGCCACGTGGCACTTGACATGTAAAAAAGTTATTTATAATCAAAATAGTCCTTGAAAGTTCAGACGTAAGTCATTTTCATCCCTAAAACTTTAAAAATTAATCAAATTAGTCCTTATATAATTTTTTTTATTTTTTCTTGATAATATTAAATTTAAAATATTTTTTGATACTACTAATTTTAATAGAAATGTAATTGACAATAAAAAAATTAGTAATTGTATCTTTTCTTCTTAAAAATTTGTTCAATAAAATTATCTCTCTCCTCTAATTCTTGTCAAAATCTCTCTTATTCTTTTCTATTCTAAAACCTTTTCTATATATATATATATATACTCAAAATTGAAATGTATGTATTTGTTACTCTAAATAAAGTTATATGCTCAAAATAAAAATTTATGTATGTTAACCTAAACAAATTTAATAAAAATTTATACATCTTTTTTTTCATTACGTTATTACTTTCATTTAGATTAACATACATAAATTTTGATTTTGAGCATATAACTTTGTTTAGGTTATATATATATATATATATATATATATATATATATATATATATATATATATTCCAACAAAATGTAATAATGTAAGAAAAAGGTTTTATAATAGAAAAGAATAGAGAGATTTTGACAAGAATTAAAGGAGAGATATAATTTTATTGAACAAATTTTTAAGAAGAAAAGATACAATTACTAATTTTTTGATTGTCAATTACATTTCTATTAAAATTAGTAGTATCAAAAAATATTTTAAATTTAATATTATCAAGAAAAAATAAAAAAATATATATAAGGACTAATTTGATTAATTTTTAAAATTTCAGGGATGAAAATGACTTACGTCTGAACTTTCAAGGACTATTTTGATTATAAATAACTTTTTTACATGTCAACTGCCACGTGTCACGGACCTGACATGTGGCATGCCACGTGTCACGGACCTGAAATGTCAACCAATCATATTGTGACACGTGGCATTAGCCCTCCACATCATCATATGCCACGTGGCACTTAATGTGACACGTCATCATCCAACTGACGGAAGGACAAACGTTACCAATTTTAAATTTTTCGGGGACAAATTTTATTATCTTTTTCTTACGGGGACTCGTTTGAAGAATGTGCTATCTTTCGGGGACCAATTTGGCTATTTACTCGTGAGTTTTTACTTGACGACAATCCGGTGCACTTATCGGAAGGAAATTTGTTGAGAGGTAAGTTTCCGCGTATCAATTGCTTAATAAGCTTAAATAAAATTCTAAAAGAAAAGAAATAATAAAATGCATGAGATTTTGAGTTATATATGTTGAGTTTTCTAGTTACTTTGATGTGGTAGCACTATCTCAATTTCTAAATATATGAATTAACTGTGCATGTTTGATTTTGGAGTTGAGAATTGGTAGCACAAATCCCCACACTTCGTACAACTGAACCATCAAGTGCACCGGGTCATCTAAGTAATACCTGAGCGAGTCAGGGTCGATCCCACGAGGATTGTGGCTTGAACCAAGCTATGGTTGTCTTGTAGGTCTTAGTCAGGTGGAATCAGAAGGAGTTGTATTATGTAAACCTTGAATGATTATGTGTCATAAATGTTGAAAAGGGTAAAACTAATTGGATTAGCTATTAGGAATTTTATGATGAAAGAGAAAAACACAAAAAAGACTCAAAATTTAAAATTTTTAGATGTAGAACCCCTTTATTTTCGAAAATTTGGAGGGAAACACCAAGGGACACCAAACTTAAAAATTTTAAGATCAAAACACATGCAAGACTCAAGAACACCTTGAAGACTCACAAGAACACAAAGAAAAAAATTTAAAGACTCAAAGAACACAAGAACAAAACAAGAACACTAAACTTAAAATTTTTAGAAAACCCAAAATACAATTTTCGAGAAACACAAAGAAAGACACAAGAAAACACTAAAATTAAAAACTTAACACAAGATTAAACCAAAGAACAATTATTTTTGAAAATTTTTAGGAAATAGGACTCAAGACCATGAAGTTACGAAGAACATAGACACATTCAAAGAACAAAGATTAAACAAAGAAAATAAAAATATTTTTGAAAAACTTTTTGTGATTTTTGAAAATTTTGAAGAAGAAGAAAATAAAAATAAAAGACTCAAATCAAAATTATACTCTTGCAAAAATCAGAGACTCAATGATGAGCGGATAATTTATACGCTTTTTGGCATTGTTTTTAGTATGTTTTTAGTATATTTTAGTTAGTTTTTATTATGTTTTTATTAGTTTTTATTCAAAAATCACATTTCTGGACTTTACTATGAATTTGTGTACTTTTCTGTGATTTTAGGTATTTTCTGGCTGAAATTGAGGGACCTGAGCAAAAATCTGATTCAGAGGCTGAAAAAGAACTACAGATGCTATTGGATTCTGACCTCCCTGCACTCGAAGTGGATTTTCTGGAGCTACAGAAATCCAATTGTCGCGCTCTCAATTGCATTAGAAAGTAGACATCCTGGCTTTCCAGAAATATATAATAGTCCATACTTTGCCTCAGATTTGATGGCCCAAAGCGGCGTTCCAAGTCAGCATAAAAATTTTGGCGTCAAAACGCCAAAACTGGCATAAAAGCTGTAGTTAAACGCCCAAACTGGCACAAAAGCTGGCGTTTAACTCCAAGAAAAGTCTCTACATGTGAAATCTTCAATGCTCAGCCCAAGCACACACCAAGTGGGCCCGGAAGTGGATTCTGCATCATTTACTCATTTCTGTAAACCCTAGGCTACTAGTTTTCTATAAATAGGACCTTTTGCTATTGTATTTACACACCTCATAACACTTTACACGTTTCATATTGTATTCTCTACGGCATGAGTCTCTAAACTCCATGGTTGGGGGTGAGGAGCTCTGCTGTGTCTCGATGAATTAATACAATTACTACTATTTTCTATTCTATTACGCTTGTTTCTATTCTAAGATATTCACTCGCACTTCAACCTGATGAATGTGATGATCCGTGACACTCATCATTATTCTCACCTATGAACGCATGCCTGACAACCACCTCCGTTCTATCTACAATAGCTTGAGTGCATATCTCTTGGGTTTCTAATCTAAGATTAGATCCTTCGTGGTATAGGCTAGAATTATTGGTGGCTATTCCTGAGATCCGGAAAGTCTAAATCTTGTCTATGGTATTTCGAGTAGGATCTGGGAAGGGATGACTGTGACGAGCTTCAAACTCACGAGTGCTGGGCGTAGTGACAGACGCAAAAGGATCAATGGATCCTATTCCAACATGAGTGAGAACCGATAGATGATTAGCCATACGGTGACAGCGCATTTGGACCATTTTCACTGAGAGGACGGATGGTAGCCATTGACAACGGTAATCCACCAACATACAACTTGCCATGGAAGGAGCCTTGCGTGTGTGAAGAAGAAGACAGTAGAAAAGCAGAGATTCAGAAGACAGAGCATCTCCAAAACCTCAACCTGTTCTCCATTACTACATAACAAGTATTTATTTCATGTTCTTTTACTTTTTACAATTAAAACTAAGAATCATCACTGATATCCTTACTAAGAATTACAAGATAACCATAGCTTGCTTCAAGCCGACAATCTTCGTGGGATCAACCCTTACTCACGTAAGGTATTACTTGGACGACCCAGTGCACTTGTTGGTTAGTTGTGCGGTATTGCAAAAGTGTGATTGTAATTTCGTGCACCACTCAACAAGAACATAACAAAGACTTTAACCAATAACATGAATTGAACAAAGTAAAGAAAAATATTTTTGAAAAAGTTTTAAGAATTTTTGAAAATTGAAGAAGAAAAAACACAAAAATTAAGGACTCAATTAAAATAATGTAAAATAAACTTACCTGATTTAAGGAGCAAAACAATCCGGCAGTTTGTCCAAACTCAACAATCCCCGGAAAGGGCGCCAAAAACTTGGTAGCACGAATCCCCATGCTTTGTACTGAACCAGCAAGTATACTAGGTCACCCAAGTAATACCTGAGCGAGTCAGGGTCGATCCCATGAGGATTGTGGCTTGAAGCAAGCTATGGTTGTCTTGCAGGTCTTAGTCAGGTAGAATCAGAAGGACTTGTATTATGCAAACCTTGAATGATTATATGTCATAAATGTTGAAATGGGTAAAACAATTCGATTAGCTATTAAGAATAATATGCTGGGAATAGAGTTAAGAGTTGGAGTTGCTTTGTCTTTCTGGATTAACTCTGGTACTACTGCTCTCCTTACTTGTGAGTGATTTCTTCAATGGCAGGCTGTATGTGATTGACACTGGTTTGAGCAGCTGCCAATACTCCTCTGGATCTGAACCCCAGGTTTAGTGCACATCCATCTCTACTTGAGGGTGAAGCTCGTACAGTTCATTCTCCTTGATGATCCTACTCAAAATGCCACAGACAAGGTTGAATCTTCCGGATCGGAGGAATGCTGTGCCTTTGGTTCTAGCCTCTACCATAGAGACCCTAATCTCCCCGTAAATCGGCTGAACTGATGTCTCGAGAAGTTCCTAACGAAGTCATGGATTAACCGTCTAAGAGAGGTGTATTCAAGCTGGTGGTTCATCATTGTCCGATGAAAGATGCACTTTGAACCCATGTAGAATGTGATAACCTTATGCCGGTTCAATGCATTCATAGTGTTGAAGAATGAAAACACATCTTAGAATTAATCAAACATGGACCGAAGAGAAACCGTAATACTTTTATTAATTAATATTACTCAACAGGGCTCCTCCCCTCAACCTAGGAGGTTTAGAAACTCATACTGATGTGAAAACAATGGTAAAAATGTGTATGGTGTATGACTTATTCGAATGATTATGTAAAATACACTTTAAATACTAAACAGATGACTAGTAAGTGTAAAATAATCTATTTAGTGCTAAAATCCACTTTTGGGGCCCACTTGGTGAGTGTTTAGGCTGAGCTTTGATGAGATCTATGTGCTATGAGGCTCCTTGGGCGTGGAATGCCAGCTGGGGTCCTCTCTGGGACTTTGGACACTGGGCTCTGCTCTTTGGGCGCTGGACGCCTGGAAGGGGGCAGGAAGCTAGCGATGGACGCCAGTTTTGGGCCTTCTAATTCGAAGCAAAGTATGAACTATTATATAATTCTGGAAAGCTCTAGAAGTTAGCTTTCCATAGCCATTAAGAGCGCTCCATTTGGACTTCTGTAGCTCTAGAAAATCTCTTTTGAATTCAGGCAGGTCAGATCTTGATAGCATCTGCAGTGCTTTCTCTGTCTCTAAATCATACTTCTACTCCAGCTCCTCAATTTCAGATAAAAAATACCTGAAATTGTCCAAAAATACAAAAACTCATAGTGGAATCCAAAAATGTGAATTTAACACTAAAACCTATAAAAACTCAATAAAAACTAAATAAAAACTACTAAAATCTATATGAAAACGATGTCAAAAAGCGTATAAAATATCTTATTTGGAGCCAACATTCCTAAATTTTAACTTCAAATATGCACTGTTTAATTCATACATCTAGAAAACAAAAGCAAATGACACCACATCAAACTAATTAAACTAATCTTATTTTAAACTTGAAATTCATGCATCTCTCAATTATTTTCAAAAAAAATTTCTATTAAAGCAAGGTGAGAGATATATGGTACATTTTACAACTTAAAGACATCAATGCAAATTATTATGTAACTAGAGCAAGAAAACAGAAAATAAAATAGATAGAAATCAGAAAAATAACTGACAAGGAGATAAAGAGAAGGAATCCACCTAGATGATGATGGCTACTACTCCTCCTTAAGGATCCAATGTCATGCTTTATCTCTTCTATGTTACACCTTTGTCTCTGTTGAGGTGGCTGCACAATTTTATGTGCATGCTCTCTAGTTTGCTCCATCCTCTTCTTCTATACTTAAGAGTGGTAGAAGTCATAAAGCAAAGCTTTTGCAACCTCATACTTAAGAGTTTTTCTTGTCCTCGAGCAAATATTATCAATAAGGAAGAAGGTGGGGTAGGAGGAGCTTCTGTGGGACCTCTTGGTCTTGAGAGGCTAGGGAATCACAGATTCCTTGTTTCTCTGCACTGGCGTTTGAACGCCCAGGGGCTGCTCTCTGGCTAGCGTTCAATGCTAGCAATGCTCCCCTTTTGGGGTGTTGAAAGCCCAGGAAGGCTTCCTCACTGGAGTTCAACTTTAACACTCCACTTGGAGTGTTCTGTTTTCACTGCTGTGAAATCTGTCTCTTGACTGATGCATATGATCATGACTATGACAACTGAAAGGAAAAACAAAATGAAAATAAATGGTTGAGTAAAGTTGGGTTGCCTCCCAACAAGCGCTCTTTTAAAGTCACTAGCTTGACCTTTAGCTCCTTACGAAAGTGAGTATGGGCTCAGATTTTTGCCCCTGACAATGAATTTTCTTCCTGTCCTCTCATGAATGAGCTCTACATGCTTTAGAGATAGGACACAACTCACTGTATGTGGTAGGACTAGATTCTTAGTGAAGACAACTCTCATGCCAGGTGAGAGGCCCTCAGTTGGAACTTTCTTGTCCCTCCAACCTTTAGGTACTTTCTTTTTAGTACCTCTGTGCTTAGAGCTTATTGAGGGCTGCCCAACACCAAACTTAGAATTGATGTCTAGGGGCTCTGTAGAACTCTGCACAGAAAGAGAGGGTTGGCACACTAGGTGTTGCATTGTTATCTCTCTTTTAGAGGGAGAATTGGGATGAGGCATCTTGAATAAGATATGGTCCTCCCCTATCTTTAAGGTTAGTTCTCCCTTAGCCACATCAATGATAGCATTGGCTGTGGCTAGGAAAGGTCTTCCAAGGATGACACAGTCATCCTCATCCTCTCCTATGTCCAAGACAATGAAGTTTGTAGGAATGTAGTGGTTTTCAACTTTAACCAACACATCCTCTACTAAGCCATATGGCTTCTTCATGGTCTTGTCTGCCATCTCTAAAGAGGCATGTGCAGCTTGTACCTCAAGGGTTCCCAGCTTCTCCATTACAGAGAGTGGCATGAGGTTAATACTTGACCATAGGTCACACAGAGCCTTTTCAAAGGTCATAGTTCCTATGGTGCAAGGAATCAGAAATCGTCCAGGGTCTGGAAGCTTCTGAGGTAGCTCTTGCTGAACTAAAGCATGGAGTTCTTTGGTAAGCAGTGGAGGTTCTTCCTCCAGAGGCTTTGTACCAAATAGCTTGGCATTCAGCTTCATTAGAGCTCCTAGGAAACGAGCAACTTGCTCTTCCCTAGTGTCTTCATCCTCACATGAGGATGAGTAGTCATCAGAACTTTTGCACTGCAGAAGTGCATTCAAAGGAACCTCTATAGTCTTTATGGTTTCCTTTAGTTCTGGGCTAGAGGGTTCTTGAGTGGGATTCAGGCACTTAAAGGGTCTGCTTGGGTTGGCATTCAATGCTAGCTCTGTCAGCTTATTGGGTGTTGAATGCCCTTGCTGTCCACCCTAACTGGCATTAAATGCCAATTCCTCTATCCTTGCTGGCGTTCAACGCCAGCTTCCCTGGGATGGTGGGTGTTGAACACCCAGTGAAGGCTTCTCCACTGGCATTCAATGCCTTCTCATTCTCCTCTAATTCAGCCTCAACCTCCATGGTTATGGCCTTGCACTCTTCTCTAGGATTAACCTCAGTATTACTAAAAAGAGTGTCTGAAGGGATCTCAGGGATCCTCTTGCTCAGTTAACCAACTTGCACCTCCAAGTTTCTAATGGAAGACCTTGTTTCATTAAATAAACTATGGGTGGTTTTAGTGGGATTGGAGACTAGAGTGGCTAATTCAGAGAGGCTCTGCTTAGAGGTCTCCATATTCCCTTGAGAAGATGGGAATGGTGGTCTGTTATTGAACCTATTCTGGTTCCTACCACCTTGGTTGTTGAAACCTTACTGAGGTTTCTGAAGTTCCTTCCATGAAAGGTTAGGTTGGCTCCCCCATGAAGGGTTGTAAGTGTTTCCATAGGGTTCTCCCATGTAATTCACCTCCTCCATGGTAGGTTGATCAGGATCATAGGCTTCTTCTCAAGAGAAGCCTCCTGAGCACTGCCAGCTGCAATTTACATCCTAGTGAGATGTTGAGAGATCATGTTGACCTGTTGGGTCAAGATCTTATTCTGAGCCAAGATGACATTTAGAGTCTCAACTTCATGAACTCCTTTCTTATAAGAGATTCCATGGTTTACAAGATTCATCTCAGAGGTGTACATGAATTGTGTAAGAACCGCAATTAATCAACCGGTTAATTAAGTAATTAATGTTGCCTAAATTAGATCCAAAAAGTTAGAGTGAGAATTTGAGGATTTAACGGTGATTTTTGGACTCAGTAGGTCTTTCTGAGTCAGAAAATGTGCTTTCTACGAAAAACCGTAAAAAACCATGAACCGATAGTTTAACCGGTTGAACAGGTTCAAGTCTGCCTAGTACCGCATGAGAAAAAGTGAAAACCGGCGAAAACCTTAGAAAAATATTAGAAATAGAAAACCGGGCGTTAATTTTAAAAGGTTTGACCCGAAGTTAGGCCGAACGGGCTAAAAATGCTAACGAGTTGGACCGGGCCCAAGTTGGGCCCAAGCCCAACACACAAAAGGCTCATTAAATGAACCAAACCAGCCACAACACTAAACAAACACACTCATACATGCTGAAAAGAGAAGAAGAGAGAAACCCTTTTGGTTACTAATCATCATCTTCTTCTAAAGCTCATATCATGAGCTAGAGAGCTCCGATCGCCGCACCGTTTGTGGCTACGCGTTCCTCGTGGAGAGCTCTACAAAACCCATATAAGAAACTGGTAAGAAAAGCTCGAATCCTTCTCAGTTTCTCTCGTCAAAATTTCGGGTATATAGGGTTTTGGATTAAATGAGTTTTTGTGATTCTTGGTATTTAGGTTTGCTCTAATCCTTGCTTAGCCTTAGATTCTTGCTAGTAAATCTATTGGAGAAGGTAAGAGATACTAAACCCTTGTAAAATTTGTAGAACCTATGCACAATTACTCAAGACGGGGGGGTGAATTGAGTATAGCAACAACAATGAATCTTTTTGCGAAAGTTAAAGACAATATACAAAAGTGTTATTGTACTAGTATTTTTCCAAGAGCTTAACTCAATTGCTAAGCATTTATAAGGAGCTTTTACTTTCCAATAGACACCAACTCAAATAAATTGATCAAGCTTTTCACCAATCGGACTTAAGCTATTCCTTAAGTACTTACGAAGCTACTTTTCGATCACAATTTATTTGCTCAAAGGTAAAAGACAATAATATTGAAGAGATGAGTTTGGAGAGATGCAAACGCTATTTAGAGTGGTTCGGCACAATCCTTGTCCTACGTCCACTTTCTTTCTCAATCGCTATTGAGAAGTTCCACTATTGCCAAGCTTCAAGGTGCTCGCGCAAAACCTTTTACAATCCGAGTCCTTAGTTTCTAACACCTCACGGTATATGATCACCACTCGTATACTAACCTACTCCACTTAGAGATACCTTCTCTAAGATTTGCCTTGAGTACTTAGTATACTTCTTTGGTATCCTCACCGACTATAGTGTTTATAACTCTTAACTCAACCTTGGAGATCACACTCCAATTTACAAAGTGTTACAAGAAAACAATTCTCAAAGAATTGTTGAGATGAAATGAGTACTCTCTAGAAGAGTGTATGATTACAAGTTTAGCACTATTGAACCAATTGATATTGCTCTCTCAAATTTTGTATTATAACACCTTAAAAATGTGTAGAATGAAAGAATATGAACAAGATAGTTTGCAAATACTCACATGTTTGAAATAAGGCTTCAATCCATCTATTTATAGACTCCCCAAACCATAGAAACGTTGGGGAGTTAATGGGATGGAGCCGTTTTGATAAAACTAGCCGTTTTGATAAAACTAGCCGTTTTTTATGTTTTTGAATCATTTGCATCGATGCATAACACTTTGCATCGATGCAAATGTGTCTTTGAAGCTGAAATTTGAATTTTCAGCTAGGTTGCATCGATGCAAACATCTTTGCATCGATGCAACAAGTCGTTGCATGTTTTGCATCGATGCAAGATGAGTGTGCATCGATGCAAACCTTAAAGAATGGCTTAAAATCACTTCAAAATGCTTAGGATTGATCTCAAACTTGTTGGAGTCAATTCCTATGCTTTTGTACCTTTGAAAACAAGTTTTTAAACCATTTGGCTAGCATCGAATTGCAAGATGTGCATCAAAACATTTTGTGAGTGTGTGTTGAGAGATTTAGCAATTGGTTCTTAACAAGAAGTTACCTAAGTCCTAAGACACTATACTTGTCTTCAAATGTTGTGGACTTGAGTTTCTTGTTGTTGTTGTGTTGCTTTCAACTCTTCATTCCTCAACGTTGAATGTTGGTTGATCTTTCAACATGCTTGTTCATTCAAGTTGTTTGTTGGTTTGTCTTTCATGTCTTTTGTTGGTTTGTCATTCATCAAAACCTACGAATACAAACTTCGCATACAAGCAACATGATTTACAATTTCCCCCTTTTTGATGATGACAAACCAATTTTGAGGATATGCATTTATAAATGATTTTGAAAGCAACAATAATGCACTTTGTTTTATAGAAAACATTGGAGAAGACTTCTTTCAAAAATTTTGCAGGAGTTCCCCCTAAATATGTGCATTTGTTCCCTTAAAGGGCGTTTATCAAAGAAAACGATTTAGATATCAAAAAGCTTTTGCTTAGCGGAAGTCTTTTTGAAATCATTGTTTTGCAAACTTATTTCTTCTTTTCAAATCCTCAAACTTCTTCTTTTTCAAGAGTTCAAAATTTCAAATATCCTCAAACTTCTCTTCCCCCTTTTGACATTATCAAAAAGAAAGGAGTTTGAAATGTGTCATAGAAGCATGCATAAAACAATGAATTTTTATTTTTTTTTTTTTAAGTTCAATTTCTCTATTAATCTCAAGGATGAGATATTCCCCCTTTCAAAAAGAATTTGATTTCCTCTTTATATATATATATAACAAGCATGCATAATTCCCCCTAAAGAAGTGAAATATATTAAAGCATGCACATTAACTTAAAATAGGGGTACCAAGCCTATTTTGAGTTATTCACCAAATAAGCATACAAGCATTAATCATTAAACAAAATTATGAAGGAAATATCAATTAAACCATTATAAACTTCAATTTGTTGATCCTCCATTGTTTATAATCTTCAAATTTTTCAATCTACCTCAAGATCAACTCATAAACCTACAAAACAATGGCTAATTGGATATCTCCAATGCTTAAGTTAGTAAGAGATACAAAAATAGTAATATCAATGCAATGAATTCAAACAAATCATATTAGATTAGAATCCAAGATACCAAGTTCATTTCGGATGTTAAAAAAACTTTCTTTACATAAAGGTTTAGTGAAGATGTCCGCTAGTTGTTTACTAGTTTCGACAAATTCAATAACCACATCACCCTTTTCAACATGGTCTCTTATGAAGTGATGTCTAATCTCAATATGCTTGGTTCTTGAATGTTGAACCGGATTCTTGGTTAAATTTATTGCACTAGTATTATCACATTTGATAGGAATGTGATCAAGCATGAGTCCATAGTCCACAAGTTGTTGTTTCATCCATAAAATTTGGGCGCAACAACTACCGGCGGCTACATACTCGGCTTCGGCGGTAGACAAGGCTACACTTACTTGTTTCTTACTATGCCATGAAACAAGAGAGTTTCCTAGCAAGTGACAAGTGCCGCTAGTGCTTTTCCTATCCAATTTGCAACCGGCAAAATCGGAATCGGAATAACCAATCAAATCACAAGTGGATCCTTTCGGATACCACAATCCAACATTTAATGTTCCTAGGAGATACTTCATAATCCTTTTCACCGCACTTAAGTGAGATTCCTTAGGATTAGTTTGGTATCTCGCACACATGCATACACTAAACATGATATCTGGCCTACTTGCCGTTAGATAAAGCAATGATCCTATCATGCCTCTATACTTCTTTACATCTATGTTTTTACCTTGTTCATCTTTGTCAAGGTAGCAAGTAGTGCTCATTGGTGTGTCCATTGCCTTAGCATTGTCCATTCCAAATCTTTTGAGCAATTCCTTGCAATATTTGGTTTGGCCAATGAAAGTTTCTTCTTTTCCTTGTTTGATTTGAAGACCAAGGAAGAAGTTGAGTTCGCCCATCATGGACATTTCAAATTCACTTTGCATGAGGTTTGAGAAAAACTTGCAAAGTGATTCGTTAGTTGAACCAAATATTATGTCATCGACGTAAACTTGTACCAAAAGGATATTTTTGTTTTCAATCATGATAAATAAAGTTGTATCAACCTTCCCTCTTCTAAAACCCTTTTCTATTAAAAACTTGCTCAAACGTTCATACCAAGCTCTTGGAGCTTGTTTAAGACCATAAAGAGCTTTCTTGAGTTTAAAAACATGATTAGGATTTTCATAATCCTCAAAACCGGGAGGTTGTTCAACATATACTTCTTCTTGAATGAAACCATTAAGAAAGGCACTCTTAACATCCATTTGATAAAGTTTGAAGTTATAAGAGGATGCAAAAGCAAGTAACATCCTAATAGCTTCTAATCTAGCTACGGGAGCATAAGTTTCGTCATAATCAATGCCTTCCTCTTGATTATAACCTTTAGCTACCAATCTAGCTTTGTTTCTAACAATTGTACCATTTTCATCGAGTTTATTTCTAAAAACCCATTTTGTTCCTACAATTGTTTGATTACTTGGTTTAGGCACCAATTCCCAAACGTCATTTCGTTTGAATTGGTTAAGCTCCTCTTGCATTGCCATAGCCCAATGTTCATCATCAATTGCGGACTCAATGGTAGATGGTTCAATTTGAGAAACAAAAGCACTATATATAAATAAATTTCTAAAAGTAGATCGAGTTGTTACCCCTTTCGAAACATTACCAATGACGTTGTCTAGAGGATGATCCTTTGAAGTACGCCAGTCCTTTGGAAGTGCATTTATTTGTGCTTGTGATGGTTCAATTTCTTCAACTTGAACACTATCCTTTGTTGAGCTTGTAGAGGCTTCATTTAAATCTTTTTCTTTGTCTTCACCATTCAAATTTAGTGAATCAAAGTTTTTTTTTCAACGCCGATTACTTTGCCGGTGTTGTTGTCTCCATAGATCACGTTTCCTCCGTTTGTAGGCTCTATTGCGGAGAACTTTGATTCATCGCCGGTCATGTGTTTGGAGCATCCACTATCAACATACCAATTTGTATCCTTAGCTCCAACACGTACCTACAAAACAATTAAAATTGGGATTTAGGTACCCAAGTGAATTTGGGTCCTTGATGGTTAGTATGAGCATAATGCCCATAAGGTGCCCATCTCGTATCTTGACTACGAAAGTTTATATGTTTAATTCTAGTAAAGCATACGGGTGCTATATGACCTACTTTATTACAATAATGACATATGACATTTGGATTATGCATCCTATGCATGTTTCTAAATGGTTGCCTAGGTTGTTTCCTAAATGCAACATCTTTTGATCTATATGCATTGTGATTATAATTTCTAAATGAAGCATGTTGAGGAGGATGTTTAAAGGCTTCATTCCTTTTAGGCATGCTTGCCTTTTGGGCTTGCGGTTGCCTAATAGGAGTTTTAGTATTTTTAAATTTTCCTTTTTCAAAACCTAAACCTTCCTTATTATGAACATTCTTTTGGTTTTTCAACATTTTATCTAAGTTCTTTGAAGATTCATTGAACTTAGCTAAAGTGTTCTTAAGATTTGTAATTTCATTTTCATGCATTTTACAGGATTTGTATGGATCACTACTTGTGCTACACTTATCTTTTCCAAGATTGATATTCTCGTTTTTCAACATCTCATTTTGTTTTAAAAGATCCATATTCTTTTTCTTTAGGAGAGAATAATCTTGGATAAGTTTTGTGTACACCTCAAGTAAGGAATCATATTCATCTTGTAAATTAAAAGAAGTGGAGTTGTCATTACTAACCTTTTCTTCGCTTGCCATTAAGCAAAGATTTGCAACCTCGTCGTCATCGGAGTCGGATTCATCCTCGTTCTCCCATGATATGTATGCTTTCTCCTTCTTCTTAAATTTCTTGTTTTTGTCCTCCTTTTGAAGTTTTGGACAATTGGGTTTAATGTGTCCAACTTCTCCACACTCATAGCATTTTGGTACCTTTGTTTTGCTCTTGAAGTTTTTCTTCATTGCAAACTTATTGAATCTTTTTAATAAGAGTGCAAATTCTTCATCTCCTTCTTCTTCATTATCATCACTCTCTTCTTGTAGTGATGTTGTTTTAAGGGCGAGACTTTTCTTCTTGCTTTCTTCACCTTTTTGTCTATTTAGCATAGTCATTTCATAGGTGAGAAGATTACCTCGTAGTTGATCAAATGTAAGTTGATCATAGAGCCTTCCTTCCACAATGGCGTTCACTTTGGAGTTCCATTTTGGTGTAAGGCTTGTAAGCACCTTGGTCACAATTTGTTTATCATTGTATTTTGTGCCAAGCATGCTTAGGTTGTTGAAGATCTTGGAGAGTCTTTCAAGAGCTTCTTCAATGCTCTCTTCATCTTTCATTTTAAAATTTTCCCATTCATGAACCAACATAAATACCTTTGATTCTTTAACATGGTCGGTTCCTTCGTAAGTGATTTGGAGTTTATCCCAAATCTCTTTAGCGGTTTCACATGTAGAGATCTTCATATAATCATGCTCGTTAAGTGCACAATGAATGAAGTTGATGGCTTTATCATTCATTGCCACTTTCTTCCAATCATTGTCTTCATTTTCTCCTTTCGGTACTTGCTTTAAGACGGAGACTTCTCCTTCTTTAGCGCTTGTTGTCTTTGTTGGAATGTGATTTCCATTCTCAATCACTTTCCAAATTCTCACATCTTGAGAACGGATCCAAATTCTCATCTTATTTTTCCAATAAGAGTAATTTGTTCCGCTAAAAAGAGGAGGTCTAGCGGTTGAGTTACCTTCACTAGTGTTGTTGTTGTTAAAGCTTGTGCTTGCCATGATCTTTTCCCTTAAACGGTTAAGTCTTTCAAAGGGTTAAGCTCTGATGCCACTTGTAGAACCTATGCACAATTACTCAAGAGGGGGGGGGGTGAATTGAGTATAGCAACAACAATGAATCTTTTTGCGAAAGTTAAAGACAATATACAAAAGTGTTATTGTACTAGTATTTTTCCAAGAGCTTAACTCAATTGCTAAGCATTTATAAGGAGCTTTTACTTTCCAATAGACACCAACTCAAATAAATTGATCAAGCTTTTCACCAATCGGACTTAAGCTATTCCTTAAGTACTTACGAAGCTACTTTTCGATCACAATTTATTTGCTCAAAGGTAAAAGACAATAATATTGAAGAGATGAGTTTGGAGAGATGCAAACGCTATTTAGAGTGGTTCGGCACAATCCTTGTCCTACGTCCACTTTCTTTCTCAATCGCTATTGAGAAGTTCCACTATTGCCAAGCTTCAAGGTGCTCGCGCAAAACCTTTTACAATCCGAGTCCTTAGTTTCTAACACCTCACGGTATATGATCACCACTCGTATACTAACCTACTCCACTTAGAGATACCTTCTCTAAGATTTGCCTTGAGTACTTAGTATACTTCTTTGGTATCCTCACCGACTATAGTGTTTATAACTCTTGACTCAACCTTGGAGATCACACTCCAATTTACAAAGTGTTACAAGAAAACAATTCTCAAAGAATTGTTGAGATGAAATGAGTACTCTCTAGAAGAGTGTATGATTACAAGTTTAGCACTATTGAACCAATTGATATTGCTCTCTCAAATTGTGTATTATAACACCTTAAAAATGTGTAGAATGAAAGAATATGAACAAGATAGTTTGCAAATACTCACATGTTTGAAATAAGGCTTCAATCCATCTATTTATAGACTCCCCAAACCTTAGAAACGTTGGGGAGTTAATGGGATGGAGCCGTTTTGATAAAACTAGCCGTTTTTTATGTTTTTGAATCATTTGCATCGATGCATAACACTTTGCATCGATGCAAATGTGTCTTTGAAGCTGAAATTTGAATTTTCAGCTAGGTTGCATCGATGCAAACATCTTTGCATCGATGCAACAAGTCGTTGCATGTTTTGCATCGATGCAAGATGAGTGTGCATCGATGCAAACCTTAAAGAATGGCTTAAAATCACTTCAAAATGCTTAGGATTGATCTCAAACTTGTTGGAGTCAATTCCTATGCTTTTGTACCTTTGAAAACAACTTTTTAAACCATTTGGCTAGCATCGAATTGCAAGATGTGCATCAAAACATTTTGTGAGTGTGTGTTGAGAGATTTAGCAATTGGTTCTTAACAAGAAGTTACCTAAGTCCTAAGACACTATACTTGTCTTCAAATGTTGTGGACTTGAGTTTCTTGTTGTTGTTGTGTTGCTTTCAACTCTTCATTCCTCAACGTTGAATGTTGGTTGATCTTTCAACATGCTTGTTCATTCAAGTTGTTTGTTGGTTTGTCTTTCATGTCTTTTGTTGGTTTGTCATTCATCAAAACCTACGAATACAAACTTTGCATACAAGCAACATGATTTACAAAATTATGTTTAATTGGAACCCTAGTTTGATTTGAGGTGATTTATATGTATATAGTTTGATTATTGTGGCTTTGGGAGCTCTTGGAACTTAATTGTGCTTAGTGGAGTGGAAGTGAAAGCTTGGAATTTTGGTTGAAAGCTATTTGGTGATCAATTTGAGTCTTGGTGCATAAAAGAGAATCAGCCAAGCTATGGTTTCGGTTTCTGATGAGCGGATAATTTATACCCTTTTTGGCATTGTTTTTAGTATGTTTTTAGTATATTTTAGTTAGTTTTTATTATTTTTTTTTAGTTTTTAAATAAAAATCACTCTTCTGGACTTTACTATGAGTTTGTGCTTTTTTCTGTGATTTCAGGTATTTTCTGGCTGAAATTGAGGGACCTGAGCAAAAATCTGATTCAGAGGCTGAAAAAGGACTGCAGATGCTGTTGGATTCTGACCTCCCTACACTAGAAGTGGGTTTTCTGGAGCTACAGAAGCCCAATTGGCGCGCTCTCAATTGCGTTAGAAAGTAGACATTCTGTGCTTTCCAGCAATATATAATAGTTCATACTTTGCCCGAGATTTGATGGCCCAAACAGGCGTTCCAAGTCAGCTCAAGAATTCTGGCGTTTAACGCCAGAACTGGCACAAAAGCTGGAGTTAAACGCCCAAACTGGCACAAAAGCTGGCGTTTAACTCCAAGAAAAGTCTCTACACATGGAAGTTTCAATGCTCAGCCCAAGCACACACCAAGTGGACCCGGAAGAAGATTTATGCATTAATTACTCATTTCTGTAACCCTAGGCTACTAGTTTTCTATAAATAAGACCTTTTGCTATTGTATTTTCATCTTTGGACATTAGTCCCTAGACCTTAGAGGCTAGCCATTCGGCCATGCTTACACCATTATCACTTTTATATTTTCAACGGTGGAGTTTCTACACACCATAGATTAAGGTGTGGAGCTCTGCTGTTCTTCATGAATTAATACAAGTACTCTTGTTTTTCTATTCAACTAAAGTCTATTTCTTCTCCAAGATATTCATTCGCACCCAAGAACATGATGAATGTGATGATTATGTGCACTCATCACCATTCTCACCTATGAACGAGTGACTGACAACCACTTCTGTTCTACATGCAAACAAGCTTGAATGTGTATCTCTTGGGTTTCTAATCTAAGATTGGAACCTTCGTGGTATAGGCTAGAACTATTGGCGGCCATTCCTGAGATCCGGAACGTCTAAACCTTGTCTGTGGCATTCTGAGTAGGATCTGGGAAGGGATGACTGTGACGAGCTTCAAACTCGCGATTGTTGGGCGTGTGACAGACGCAAAAGGATCAATGGATCCTATTCCAACATGATCGAGAACCGACAGATGATTAGCCGTGCGGTGACAGCGTGCGTAGAACATTTTCACTGAGAGGAAGGGAAGTAGCCATTGACAATGGTGATGCCCAACATAAAGCTTGCCATGGAAAGGAGTATGAATGATTGGAAGAAGGCAATAGGAAAGCAGAAGTTCAGGAGGAACAAAGCATCTTCATACGCTTATCTGAAATTCCTACCAATGAATTACATAAGTATCTCTATCTTTATTTTATGTTTTATTTATCTTTTAATTATCATTCCTCCATAACCATTTGAATCCGCCTGACTGAGATTTACAAGATGCCATAGCTTGCTTCAAGCCGACAGTCTCCGTGGGATCGACCCTTACTCACGTAAGGTTTATTACTTGGACGACCCAGTGCACTTGCTGGTTAGTTGTGCGGAATTGTGACAAAGTGTGATTCACGTTTGAGAGCTCCAAGTTTTTGGCGCCATTGTTGATGATCACAATTTCGTGCACCAAGTTTTTGGCGCCGTTGCCGGGGATTGTTCGAGTTTGGACAACTGACGATTCATCTTGTTGCTTATATTAGGTAATTTTACTTTTTATTTTCGAAATTTTTTTTATATAAAAAAAGGGAAATTTTTTTTTTCTATTTTGTTCTTCAGAGTTTTGAAGAATGAATTCTAGAGTTTCATGATGATCTGTTGAAGTCTAGTTGGTTGTGAAGCCATGTCTAATCTTATTGGATCGAGGTTTCAACTTATCATCACAAGAGCTTGTTGATTTCTATCAATTTTGCTGTTGTTAGCAATGATCTGCTAAAGCTTGGCTGGCCATTGGCCATGTCTAGTGTTTTGGACCGGAGCTTTCATTGAAAGCTTGGCTGGCTAGTAAGCCATGTCTAATTCCTGGACCGGAGTCTTAGACTAACATTGCAATGATTCCTGGAATTCTTATTAAAAATTTTGAATCCCTTTATTTTATTTTCCACTCAATTTTTGAAAAACCACAAAAAAATTTATAAAATCATAAAAATAAAAAATATTTTATGTTTCTTGTTTGAGTCTAGTGTCTAATTTTAAGTTTCGTGCCTCTAATTTTCGAAAATTACATGCATTATGTTCTTCATTAATCTTCAAGTTGTTCTTGATGATTTCATTGCTCTGATCTTTAAATTCTCTTGTTTTGTGTGTTTTGTTGTTTCTCATATGCATTCTCATTTTGTTAGTGTCTCTTATAGGAAAATTTTTAAGTTTGGTGTCCTGGATGCATTGTTTATTTGATTTGAGTTTCCTAAGATTAGTTGTTGATGCCAGGACATTTTGGCCAGTTTCACTGACCTTTTCTTTACCGTTTTAGGGTAGTTTCATGCATTTTCTTAGGAAATAAGCAAGTTTTGGGTAGAATTTCACTTACATCTTGATTTAAGCATACATTGTGCACTTTACATGATTTCATGAGAATTTTGCATGAATTAGATGACAAATTGGATGATGCATGTCTTAGGATGTGGATTAGAACTTTGATGCACTTTATTACTTGATTTCAGGACAAAGGAAGCAAGAAAGAGCCACGATTAGCAGCCACGTTAGTCTAACTAACGTGACCACCAACGTGGAATGGGAGCTAGCTTGCAACGTTAATGAGAAAAGTAATCGCCAAAAATGTCCTCGAAAGCCATCATAGCCCACGTTAAGAGTCACGTTAACTAAGTTAATGTGAACTCTAATGTGGAAGAAAGAAATAAGGCCAACGTTAGTGACACTCACCTTTGTCACCAACGTTGGACCAAGCTCATAAGTGGCCACATTAAGAGCCACATTAACTCAGTTAACGTGGACTCTAACGTTGGGAAGCAAAAGAGAAGCCAACGTTAGTGACATTCACCTTTGTCACTAACGTTGGCTAAGCTACAATGAGCCACGTTAGTTGCCACGTTAACTTAGTTAACGTGGAAGCTAATGTGGAGAAAGCAAACAATTGCCAACGTTAGTGACACTCACCTTTGTCACTAACGTTGGAATGAGCCACAATGAGCCACTATGAGCCACGTTAACTTCCACGTTAACTTAGTTAACGTGGAAGCTAACGTTGAGGATAGGATGATGAGCCAACGTTAGTGACACTCACCTTTGTCACTAACGTTGGAGATGGCTATCATTACCACGTTAGAAGCCACGTTAACTTAGTTAACGTGGACTCTAACGAGGGAAGTAGGGGCACCTTGGAACGTTAGTGACAAAGGTAAGTGTCACTAACGTTCCGAAGAATTGGCAAGCCTACGTTAAGAGCCACGTTAACTAAGTTAACATGAACTCTAACGTAGGGAGGGAGGACTCTCAACATTATTGGAAAAGGTGAGTCCCAATAACGTGTGCGAAGGACCAAGAGGCAAAGTTAGTGGTCATGTTGGTGCCACTAACGTTGAAGTTAACGTGGATCATCCCTGGGTGAAGAACGTTAGTGAAAAAGGTGATTGACACTAACGTTCTCGAACCCACGCTCTCACTTAACGTTAACGCCACTAACGTCCTGAGCTAAAGACCCTTCCTACTTCACACTTTTCTCTGCAAGTAAAGCTAAGCCCACTGCAGAAGATAACTGCTTCCAAAGGCCCATATCTAAGACTTGAAGAATCAACTAGAAGATCAGAAGAGTAGTATATATAGGGGTAGTTTCGAATCAGGAAACAACTTTTGGGGGAGTGAGGGGAAATTGAGAATTACTCTCTGTATAATTTACTTTCTCTGCACTTCTAGTTCTAGTTTTCATGATGTATTCTCCATCTTTGTTTTCCATTTTCAGAGCTATGAACAACTAAACCCCTTTCATTGGGTTAGGGAGCTCTGTTGTAATTTGATGGATCAATACTAATTTTCATTACTCTTCTTCTATCTTTTCTCTTGATTTTACTAGAAAGCTTTCAATCTTCATCCAATTGGGTAGTTATCTTGGAAAAGAAGCTATTCATACTTGGATCTCTTCTAACCTTGGAAGAGGAATGAAGAGATCATGCTAGAAATGCTTTCTCATGTTGGACCAAATTGGGTTTGGTTGGGTATGGTGACTATAATCCTACCAACACTTGATTTGGGAAGGTATGTGGTATAATCAGTGACCATACTTCATCTCTTCTCATGAGCAATTGACCAAGGAATTGGCTATTGATCAAGATTTGAGAGATTGAATTACCAAGAAATTGGAATTTGATCACTTAAGATTGCCAAGGAGATCAATGAATGCATTGATTCAGAGAATGCAACATCTCCTAAGCCCAATGAATCCCCATTTCTGATCTACCCATTCTCTTTAATTTCTGTAATTTACTTTCATGAGCATCTTCCCCATTCCCATTTACAATTCTGCAATTTACTTTCCGTCATTTACTTTCAGCTCTTTACTTCCAGCATTTATATTTTCTGCTATTTACTTTCCCGCCATTTAATTTCCTGCAACCCTCAAACCAAATTCTGCTTCGCTCAACTAGAACATTCCTCTAATTTAAGTTGCTTGAACAATCAATCCCTGTGGGATTCGACCTCACTCTATTGTGAGTTTTTACTTGACGACAATTCGGTATACTTGCCAAGGAAAATTGTTGAGAGACAAGTTTCTGTGCTATCAAGTTTACGGCGCCGTTGCCGGGGATTGATTTTGTATCAACAATGACTAAATTGGAGGATAACTAGATTGAGCATTTTTCTTTTGTTTGATTTAAATTTCTGTTTGAGTTAATTACTTTAGTTTTAGTTATTTTCCTCCCTTCCCCCTACTCCTTTTTCTTAGTTATTTACCATTCAGTTCACTAACCCACTAACTGTTTGATATATTACATCACTCACACTAACAGCAATTTTAACAAGAGTACTTTCTGCATCTATTTCCTTGCTTGTGCCTTGTTGGTTGTATGACAGGAGAAGAAGCGGGCTTCAACTTCCTTTGATTCTGAACCTGAGAGGACCTTCCTTAGATTAAGGAGGGAAGCAAGAGGAAAGAGAGTAGTTGGTGCTGAGAAAGAGGAGGAGTACTTTGAATCGGACATGGATGAAAACATGGAGAACCATCATGAAGAAGAGGCTCACAACCATGGCAGAGAAGGTCCAACGCATCAGGCTGGACAAGAGAGAAGTGTTCTGGGTTCTTACATCAACCCAAACCCAGGAAACTGTGGAAGCAGCATCTAAAGGCCAACCATACATGCAACAACTTTGAACTAAAACCACAACTCATCACCCTTGTTCAGAACAATTGTTCATTCGGAGGAGGTGTCCAAGAAACCCCAATCAACATCTAACCACCTTCCTGAGGATATGTGATACTGTGAAGTCTAATGGTGTTCATTCTAACACCTATGGACTACATCTGTTCCCTTTCTCACTTAAGGACAAGGCATCTAAATGGCTGGAATCCTTCCCAAAGGAGAGTTTAGCAACCTGGGAAGATGTGGTGAACAAATTCTTGGCAAGATTCTATCCTCCTCAACGGATCAACAGGCTGAGAGCTGAGGTGCAAACATTCAGGCAGCAGGATGGTGAGACTCTATATGAAGCATGGAGAGGTTTAAGGACCTGACAAGAAGGTGTCCACCAGATATGTTCAATGAATGGGTGCAACTACACACTTTCTATGAAGGCCTCTCTTATGAATCAAAGAAGGCAGTAGACCATTCATCCGGGGGATCTCTAAACAAGAAAAAGACCATGAAGAAGCCATAGATGTCATTGAGACTATAGCGGAGAATGACTACTTCTATTCTTCTGAAAGAGGCAACACTAGAGGAGTAATGGAGCTAAACAATGTGGATGCACTGCTGGCCAAAACAAGCTTATTACCAAGCAGCTGCCTGACCTCACCAAGAAGATGAAAAGAACCAAGTGGCAGCAATCACCACCTCCCAGCAACCCAAGAGGGAGTGAATGCTGAGGCAGAAGAGGAGCAAGAACAAGCCAACTACATTGGAAACTCACCCAGGCAGACCCATGATCCTTACTCCAAAACGTACAACCCTGGTTGGAGGAATCACCCAAACTTTGGGTGGGGAAATCAACAAGATCAAAGCCAAGATCAGAGACGTCACAACCCCAACAACCATGTAGCTCACCAACATTCCACACAGAGATCATATCAACACCACCCTAACAACACCTCTCCACATCCATACCAAAACCAAAATCTCACCTATCCACTCTCAACTCACCATCATCTGAAGATAGACTCTCCAAAATTGAGACTCTGCTTGAGGGCAAAGAGATTCAAATAATAAGGTATTCAAAGAGGAGGTGCGAGCTAGTATCAAGAACCAGTGGGACACCATCAAGAGGCTGGAATTTCAAGTGGGATACTTATCTGAAAAGATTCCAAACCTACTGATAGCTTCCCAAGTGACACAGAGAAAAATCCGAGAGGTGAAGCAAAGAAAGTCAGATGGGAAGATTGCAAGATGGTTACTATAAGTAATAAGGAGACTGAGGAAAAGCAAAACAAGCTATTAGAACAACTTGGAGAGACATCGGCAGAGAAACAGGAAAAGGATCACCAAGAACCCAAAATTTCACAAAAAGAGCTGACATAGAAGGAGCTGTTGAAACTCTATGCACCTTTTCCCCAATTACTCAATGGTGCTGTAGAGAAGAGAATATACTCAAGGTTTTTTGACCTGTTTGCATCCCTCCATGTAAACATACCATTCATCAAGGCCCACCAACAAATGCCCTCATATATTAAGTATATGAAGGAGCTGCTGACCAGGAAAAGCTCACTCAAGGGAGGACAAACAATAGTGATGAATAAGGAGTGCAGTGCTCTCATTCAACCAGAGTTGCCTATAAAAACGAAGGACCCAGGGAGTTTTCACATCCCCTGTGCCATAGGAGAAAAAATGTTTTATAAAGCACTCTGCGATTTGGGAGCAAGCATCAACTTAATGCCTTTATCCCTTATGAAAAGGCTGCAGATCAATGAGATAATACCCACAGATGTAGTTATCAGGCTAGCTGACAAAACTCAAAAACAAGCAGTAGGAGTGGTTAAAAATATGCTGGTGAAGGTGGGAAAATACTTCCTTCCACAGACTTTGTCATCTTGGACATGGAAGAAAGTCACACTCACCCAATCATATTGGAAAGACCGTTCTTAGCTACAGCCAGAGCACTCATAGATGTGGAGCGAGGGGAGCTAATTTTGAGGATCCATGATGAACAACTCCGATCCCCTTCAATGTCTTCAAACTCTCACAAGAAATAGATCATAATGAGATACTGAGGGAGGAGGCAAGCACTGAAGCACAACTAACACCACTGGGAAACCACTTGGTTGAAGAACAAGGCAATCAGCAACTGTCACAGCTCAAGGAAAATAAGGAAGAACCTAAACCACCAGAGTCATATGAGACCAGTAACAAAATTCCTTAGAAGAGGAGGTCACAAAGAGCAAGGCAACATTAAAAGGGACAAAGAAGAAGGCACCAAGGGGGTGGAGAAACAAGAAGATCCCTACAGAGGACTTCTCTCCAGGGGATAAAGTAATCTCAGCTTACTTCCCAGCTATTCCCCCCGATCTCCCCACCATCTCATCTCAGCTACCTAAGGTCTTTACCATCAACAGAGTTCTCTCTCTAGAACATGTAGAGATCCTTGATGAAGCCAATGGATATAGGTCTACTGCAAGAGGGGAAGATCTGAAGCATTACCAACCGCCATGACAAATGCAAAACGTCAAGCTAGTGATGCTAAAGAAGCGCTTCATGGGAGGCAACCCATATTTTACATGCTTTTAAAAGTAGTTAATAATGCAAGGTTCAGGGATTTCAAATCAACTTGACAATGACTTGAATGAAACCTTGTGTGCAAGATATAGTGAAGAACAAGTTTGGTGTTTAAGGCACACTAAGAGAACATTAATGTAACCCATATCATGTCACTCTTAGGGGCCTTGAACAAATCTTTTACACCACACGGCACCAAACTAAGTTTGGTGTTGCCAATGTCGCACACATGGATGTTGAGTTAGTCAGTTGGTTTGCTCTAATGAATGGCACTTAGTTAGTTAAAACAAAAACTTTAAAAAGTAGTTATTCTTTTAATTTTGCCGCCACTTTCCACACATATTTTTTTAATCACAATTCTTTTATTTGTAGGAGAGAGAAAGGGGTATTGAAATGGATTGAGTGGACAATTAAATGAGGAGGGTTCGGCCACTTCATGAAGGGAAAATACACACTTGTCTTCAAGGGGAATACATTGGAAAATGTGCCATGCAACATTGAAAGAATGAGACCCTTGAAGACCGAACCAATCTCCCTCATAAAGATGATGATCCTTGTGCTCATCCCTGCAGAACCTCATCCGTTCATCATACACCAACCCCATCAATCCACACTTTCATCCGCACGCCACTTCCCTATATAAGTGATTCGCACTAAGTACACCCTTAACATTCCAATTTCACTCCCCATACTTCTCATTCTCGAAACCAAACACTCTTCCCCTTCATCACACCTTATCCTAACCAACCGAATTCCTCATCTATCCGTACCTTCCACCCTCTTCACACATCAACTCAAACACATGGCATCATCAAGCTCCAAGAGGCCAAAGAGGAAGGAACCAGTGGAGAGCATTCCTTTCGATGAGAAGAGATTCAAAACTGTATTCCATGAACTCGAATTTGAGCGGATAAAGCTCAAAAAGATACTGCCTGAGTTAACATTCCAAATCAACGAGGATGAATGCCCACAGATTCGAGAGAAAATTGAACAAAGAGGGTGGCAAAGGCTCACGAACCCAGAGGGGAAGATCAATGAAACCTCATCAAAGAGTTCTATGCAAATGTGGTTAGAGAAGACAAAACCAAGGCCCAACCTTCAAAAGTTACATAAGAGGAAGAGAGGTGGACTTCAGCCCAAATGCTATAACAAGAACTCTTCAGCTGAAATCACCACATTTTGATGAGCTTAGTTATCATGCAAGGATAAGTAAGAGCCCTGACAATGATGAACTCGAAGAAATAGTGACTGACATATGTGTCATAGGAGCTGACTGGGAAAGGTATGCGGATAAGAGACCCCGGTTCATCAAGAGGGCAGACCTTAGCCCGGAAGCCAAGGGATGGTTTGAACTCGTGAGGAGGTCTATCCTCCCAGCTGCAAATAATTCAGAGGTCAATATTAATCGAGCGACTATGGTACATTGCCTAGTACAGGTGGAGAAATCAATGTGCATGAACTCATAGCTGAGGGGATTCAAGAGTCAGCTGAGAAGGTTAATTCGAGTGCCAGGCTTTGGTACCCCAGCACCATTCTCAGATTGTGTACAAAGGCCAAGGTAGTCTTCGAGGATAGCAATCCAGATTGGGTGAGCCCTGGGAGGCTAGTTACACTTCAGCGTCTGATCTATACTACGCCGCCCAACAACAAAGAAGACCTCAAATAGGAAAGCGAAAACTAAAAGAAGGAGCCCACCAAGAAGAATATCATCAGGAAGAACACCAACAAAGAGAATATTATGACCCAACCAACATAAACCTGAATCACATTCATGGAGCCATTGAGGAACTAGCAAGGAGTTATATGGAGGGACAAGAACAACAACTGCATGTTCAAGCTCAAAGGATGGATCGTCAAGAAGAGCTCCTTTCTAATTGGATGAATCAACAAGGGGAGTGGCAGAAACAGCAAATGGAACATTATTCCCAGCTCACTCAAGCCATCAATCAAGTGTCTGAAAGGCAAGAGCGTCAAGATAAGCGCCTTCAAGAACTCAACCAACGCCAGCTAGCTCAGACGAAGGCATTCAATGAGTTCAGTATACTTAATGAAGGACTGCAACTACATAGGGAGGAGTTCAACACAAACACTCAAGCCAGTTGAACTACATGTCTAGTCATATGCATAATCTACACTATGCCATCCCTACATATGATGAGGTCCAAAAAGATTTTGTAGAACAAGAAGAAAGGAAGGTGAAATAGCAGAAGGAAAACTAAAAAGAAGATGGAAGATGCTGGTTTTTGGAAGAAGTTGATTGGAAAAGGCAAGGGAAGTGAGAGTACAAGCACTCAAGAGAAACACAAAGAGGACAAGCAAGAGGAAGAGAATGGGCAATCCCATGAGTAAAAGGTCGTGGAGTTCCCTCTTTGTTCCATCTTTTTCAAGCATTAAATAAGGAAAATAATGTATGAAATAGGACATGCTTCCATGATAGTTTAGGATTTTCAATTATGTTTTTAGTATTCTACTTGCCTAGGTCTATGATTACTAGTCAAGTTGCCTATTTTCAATTTCATCCTGCTTATTGGGTTGCTTGTCTCCTTTTGAATCAAATAAAAAGAGAATGATTGTTATCAAAGACCAAAGTGGAGTTCATATTGTGAGTAAGTTCCTTAGTGTGTGATGTGGTCATAAGTTAGCTAAGTTGATTCACCAACAAGGGTGGGAAGACAACTATCTGTCCTGAATCATATGCTTGAAACATCCCCCATGAGACTAGCTAAATAACAATATCCTAATAAGAAAAAGGGGAAAAGAACAATAAGAGTTGAAAAAGAAAGAAAAGTTAATAAAGAATAAGGCTAGGCACCAAGGGTTTGAAACTTGAGAGATGTGTCTGTGGTGCTCCTGTACCAAGGATCTACTTGGATGAATAAGTTCGTAGGAGTGCTTCATCACTTGGTAACTTGGGTTAACTAACCCGGATTATCAACTGAAAATCCACTATCAAGAGCAACCTTGCTACAGAACATTTAGTAACCCAAAGAGGTGCTGGACACCAAGGTCTCAAGAAAGGAAATAACAAACCATGTGCTGTGGTGTGTATGTATGGGGAAAGAGACTTGAGGGAGTAAGTCCTTAGGGGTGTCTCAACACCTAGCACCTTGAACCAACTGGTTCGGGAGTGCTGGCTAAAAGCTTATCTTAAAGAGTCGCCCCCTCACAAAGCACTTAGCCTAAGAACACAAATAAGCCCTGAAAACAATAAAAGGATCAATGAATAAGAGTCTCATAGGGTGCAATCAAGTGAGTATTCCAGGACATGATAAAGGTCTGAAAGCCAGTGAAGGAATGAACCTAAGTTGCTATGCATGAAACCACCATAAAACAAGGATATGACCTCCACAATAATGACTCATTCCTCTTGGCATTCCATTCATCATTCTCTTGTTCCAGTACTTGCTTAGGGACAAGCAAGCTTTAAGTTTGGTGTTGTAATGCCAGGGCATTTTGGCCAGTTTCACTGACCTTTTCTTTACTGTTTTAGGGTAGTTTCATGCATTTTCTTAGAAAATAAGCAAGTTTTGGGTAGAATTTCACTTACATCTTGATTTAAGCATACATTGTGCACTTTACATGATTTCATGAGAATTTTTCATGAATTAGATGACAAATTAGATGATGCATGTCTCATGATGTGGATTAGAACTTTGATGCACTTTATTGCTTGATTTCAGGACAAAGGAAGCAAGAAAGAGCCACGAATAGCAGCCACGTTAGTCTAACTAACGTGACCACCAATGTGGAATGGGAGCTATCTTGCAACGTTAATGAGAAAAGTAATCGCCAATAACGTCCTCGAAAGCATCATACCCACGTTAAGAGTCACGTTAACTAAGTTAACGTAAACTCTAACGTGGAAGAAAGAAATAAGGCCAACGTTAGTGACACTCACCTTTGTCACTAACGTTGGACCAAGCTCATAAGTGGCCACGTTAAGAGCCACGTTAACTCAGTTAACGTGGATTCTAACGTTGGGAAGCAAAAGAGAAGCCAACGTTAGTGACACTCACCTTTGTCACTAACGTTGGCCAGCTACAATGAGCCACGTTAGTTGCCATGTTAACTTAGTTAACGTGGAAGCTAACGTGGAGAAAGCAAACAATCGCCAATGTTAGTGACACTCACCTTTGTCACTAACGTTGGAATGAGCCACAATGAGCCACTATGAGCCACGTTTAGACGTGAAGCTAACGTTGAGGATAGGATGATGAGCCAACGTTAGTAACCCTCACCTTTGTCACTAACATTGGAGATGGCTATCATTACCATGTTAGAAGCCACGTTAACTTAGTTAATGTGGACTCTAACGAGGGAAGTAGGGGCACCTTGGAACGTTAGTGACTGATGAGCGGATAATTTATACGCTTTTTGGCATTGTTTTTAGTATGATTTTAGTAGGATCTAGTTACTTTTAGGGATGTTTTTATTAGTTTTTATCTTAAATTCACATTTCTGGACTTTACTATGAGTTTGTGTGTTTTTCTGTGATTTCAGGTATTTTCTGGCTGAAATTGAGGGACTTGAGCAAAAATCAGATTCAGAGGTAGAAGAAGACTGCTGATGCTGTTGGATTCTGACCTCCCTGCACTCAAAGTGATTTTCTGGAGCTACAGAACTCAAATGTCGCGCTTCTAATTGCGTTGGAAAGTAGACATCCAGGGCTTTCCAGCAATATATAATAGTCCATACTTTGGCCGAGTTTAGAGGACGCAAAAGGGCGTTGAACGCCAGTTCTACGCTGTAGTCTGGAGTTAAACGCCAGAAACACGTCACGAACCAAAGTTGAACGCCAAAAACACGTTACAACTTGGCGTTCAACTCCAAAAGAAGCCTATACACGTGTAAACTTTATGCTCAGCCCAAGCACACACCACGTGGGCCCGGAAGTGGATTTATGCATCAATTACTTACTTTTGTAAACCCTAGTAGCTAGTTTAGTATAAATAGGACTTTTTACTATTGTATTTACATCTTATGATTTTTAGTTGAACTTTGGATCATATTGATCACGTATGGGGGCTGGCCATTCGGCCATACCTGGACCTTCATCACTTATGTATTTTCAACGGTAGAGTTTCTACACTCCATAGATTAAGGTGTGGAGCTCTGCTGTTCCTCATGAATTAATACAAAGTACTACTAGTTTTCTATTCAATTCAACTTATTTCGCTTCTAAGATATCCATTCGCACTTCAACATGAATGTGGTGATCGTGACAGTCATCATCATTCCCTATGAACACGTGCCTGACAACCACTTCCATTCTACCTTAGATTGAATGAGTATCTCTTGGATTCCTTAATCAGAATCATCGTGGTATAAGTTAGAACCCATGGATGGCCATTCTTGAGATCCGGAAAGTCTAAACATTGTCTATGGTATTCCGAATAGGATCTGGGAAGGGATGGCTGTGACGAGCTTCAAACTCGCAAGTGCTGGGCGTAGTGACAGATGCAAAAGGATCAATGGATCCTATTCCAGTATGATCGAGAACCGACGGATGATTAGCCATGCAGTGACAGCGCATTGGACCATTTTCACTGAGAGGACAGGATGTAGCCATTGACAACGGTGATGCCTGACATACAGCTTGCCATAGAAAGGAGTAGGATTGGTTGGATGAAGACAGCAGGAAAGCAGAGGTTCAGAAGAACGAAAGCATCTCTATATGCTTATCTGAAATTCTCACCAATGAATTACATAAGTATCTCTGTCCTATTTTATGTTTTATTTATCTTTTAATTATGAAAACTCTACAACCCTTTGAATCCGCCTGACTGAGATTTACAAGGTGACAATAGCTTGCTTCAAGCCGACAATCTCCGTGGGATCGACCCTTACTCACGTAAGGTTTTATTACTTGGACGACCCAGTGCACTTGCTGATTAGTTGTATCGAAGTTGTGACAAATTATGAATTAAGATTAGAGCACCAAGTTTTTGGAGCCATTACCAGGGATCACAATTTCGTGCACCAAGTTTTTGGCGCCATTGCTGGGGATTGTTCGAATTTGGACAACTGACGGTTCATCTTGTTGCTCAGATTAGGTAAATTTCTTTTTGTTTTATTTTCAAAAATTTTTCAAAAATCTTTCAAAAATTTCTCATCTGTTTTCGAAAATTATTCTAAATTTTTAAGAATGAATTCTAGTGTTTCATGAAGCATGTTGAAGCCTGGCTAGCTATGAAGCCATGTCTAATTCTTTTGGACTGTGGCTTCCAACCATCAGCATAGAGGCAAGTTAATTGGAATATCAGCTGTTGCATGCCTGATTTATATCCTAAATTTGGCTGGCTATTAAGCCATGCCCAAGCCTTGGATTGGAGCTTTAGGCCAACATTGAAAGATTCCTGGGATTCTTATTAAAAATTTTGAATTTCTTATTTTCTTTTTCTTATATGTTTTTCGAAAAAAAAAATTTAAAAGAAAATACAAAAAAAAATCATAAAATCATAAGAACCAAAAATATTTTATGCTGTTTGTTTGAGTCTTGTGTCAAATTTTAAGTTTGGTGTCAATTGCATACTCATCTTGCATTTTTTTTTTGAAAATTGCATTCATGTATTGCATTCATCATGATCTTCAAGTTTTTCTTGATAAACCTTCTTGATTGATCTTCATATTATATTGTTTTGTGTTGCATGGTGTTTTTCATATGCATTCTTGAATTCTTAATGTCTAAGCATTAAAGATTTCTAAGTTGGGTGTCTTGCATGTTTTCTTTGCATAAAAAATTTTTCAAAAATATGTTCTTGATGTTCATCTTGACATTCAAAGTGTTCTTGGTATTCATCTTGACATTCATAGTGTTCTTGCATGCATTCATTGTTTTGATCTAAAAAACCTCATGCATTGAGTCTTTTTGATGTTTTCCTCTTTCAACATTAAAAATTCAAAAATCAAAAAAATATCTTTCCCTTTTTCACTCATAAATTTTCGAAATTTGAGTTGACTTTTTCAAAACTTTTTAAAAAAAATATTTTAGTTGTTTCTTATGAGTCAAATCAAATTTTCAATTTAAAAATCTTATCTTTTTCAAAAATCATATCTTTTTCATTTTTTCTTATATATTTTCGAAAATTTAAAAAAAATATTTTTCAAAAATCTTTTTCTTAATTTTATCTCATAATTTTCGAAAATATTATCAACAATTAATGTTTTGATTAAAAATTTCAAGCTTGTTACTTGCTTGTTAAGAAAGATTCAAACTTTAAGTTCTAGAATCATATCTTGTGATTTCTTGTGAATCAAGTCATTAATTGTGATTTTAAAAATCAAATCTTTTTCAAAACTAATTTCAATCATATCTTTTCAAAAATATCTTTTTATCTTATCTTTTTCAAAATCATATCTTTTTAATCATACTTTTCATATCATATCTTTTTCAAATATCTTTTCTAACTTCTTAGCTTCTTATCTTTTCAAAATTGAATTTCAAATCTTTTTCAACTAACTAATTGACTTTTTATTTGTTTCTTATCTCTTTCAAAACTACCTAACTAACTATCCCTCTCTAATTTTCGAAAATACCTCCCTCTTTTTCAAAAATTCTTTTTAATTAATTAATTGTTTCAATTTTTAATTTTAATTTTAATTTTATCTTAATTTTCGAAAATCATTAACTCTTTTTCAAAATTTAGTTTTCAAAATTCCCGCTCTCCCATCTCCTTCTATTTATTTATTCATCTACTAACACTTCTCTTCATCCCAAAATTCGAACCCCTTCCTCTCCTCTGAGTTCGAATTCTTCTCTTCTACATTCTTATTCTTCTTTTCTTCTACTCACACAAGGGAACCTCTATACTGTGGTAAAGAGGATCCCCGGTATCTTTAGTCCTCTTTTTTTCACATGAGCAGGAGCAAGGACAAGAACATTCTTGTTGAAGTAGACCCTGAACCTGAAAGGTCTCTGAAGAGGAAACTAAGAGAAGCTAAATTACAACAATCCAGAGACAACCTTACAGAAATTTTCAAAAAGGAAGAGGAGATGGCAGCCGAAAATAATAATAATGCAAGGAAGATGCTTGGTGACTTTACTGCACCAAATTCCAATTCACATGGAAGAAGCATCTCCATCCCTACCATTGGAGCAAACAATTTTGAGCTTAAGCCTTAACTAGTTTCTCTGATGCAACGCAAGTTTCATAGACTTCCATCTGAAGATCTCTTTCAGTTCTTAACTGAATTCTTGCAGATCTGTGATACTATTAAGACTAATGGAGTAGATCCTGAAGTCTACAGGCTCATGCTTTTTCCTTTTGCTGTAAGAGACAGAGCTAGAGTGTGGTTGGACTCTCAATCCAAGGATAGCCTGAACTCTTGGGATAAGCTGGTCACGACTTTCTTAGCCAAGTTCTTTCCTCTTCAAAAGCTTAGTAAGCTTAGAGTGGATGTTCAAATCTTTAGACAGAAAGAAGGTGAATCCCTCTATGAAGCTTGGGAGAGATACAAGCAACTGACCAAAAAGTGTCCTTCTGACATGCTTTCAGAATGGACCATTTTGGATATATTCTATGATAGTCTGTCTGAATTAGCTAAGATGTCATTAGATACTTCTGCAGGTGGATCCATTCACCTAAAGAAAACGCCTACAGAAGCTCAAGAACTTATTGACATGGTTGCTAATAACCAGTTCATGTACACCTCTGAGAGGAATCCTGTGAGTAATGGGACGCCTCAGAAGAAAGGAGTTATTGAAATTGATACTCTGAATGCCATATTAGCCCAGAATAAAATATTAACTCAGCAAGTCAATATGATTTCTCATAGTCTGAATGGAATGCAGGCTGCATCCAACAGTACTCAAGAGGCATCTTCTGAAGAAGAGGCTTACGATCCTGAGAACCCTGCAATAGCAGAGGTAAATTATATGGGTGAACCTTATGGAAACACCTATAATCCCTCATGGAGAAATCACCCAAATTTCTCATGGAAGGATCAACAAAAGCCTCAACTAGGCTTTACTAATGGTGGAAGAAACAGGTTTAACAATAGTAAACCTTTTCCATCATCCACTCAGCAACAGACAGAGAATTCTGAGCAGAATCCATCTAGTTTGGCAAATTTAGTCTCTGATCTATCTAAGGCCACTTTGAGTTTCATGAATGAAACAAGGTCCTCCATTAGAAATTTGGAGGCACAAGTGGGCCAGCTGAGTAAGAAGATCACTGAAACTCCTCCTAGTACTCTCCCAAGTAATACAGAAGAGAATCCAAAGAGAGAGTGCAAGGCCATTGATATAACAATCATGGCCGAATCCAAGGAGGAAGGGAGGACATGAATCCCAAGGAGGAAGACCTCCTGGGACGTCCAGTGATCAATAAGGAGTTCCCCTCTGAGGAACCAAAGGAATCTGAGACTCATCTAGAGACCATGAAGATTCCATTGAACCTCCTTATGCCATTCATGAGCTCTGATGAGTATTTCTCATCTGAAGAGAATGATGTTACTGAAGAGCAAGTTGCCAAGTTCCTTGGTGCAATCATGAAGCTGAATGCCAATTTATTTGGTAAAGAGACTTGGGGAGATGAACCTCCCCTGTTCACCAATGAACTAAATGCATTGGATCAACTGAGATTGCCTCAGAAGGAACAGGATCCTGGAAAGTTCCAAATACCATGTACCATAGGCACCATGACCTTTGAGAAGGCTTTATGTGACCTTGGGTCAAGAATAAACCTCATGCCACTCTCTGTAATAGAGAAACTTGGAATCTTTGAGGTGCAAGCTGCCAGAATCTCATTAAAGATGGCAGACAACTCAAGAAAAGAGGCTTATGGACAAGCAGAGGACGTGTTAGTAAAGGTTAAAGGTCTTTACATCCCTGCTGATTTCATAATCCTAGATACTGGGAAGGATGAGGATGAATCCATCATCCTTGGAAGACCCTTCCTAGCCACAGCAAGATCTGTGATTGATGTTGACAGAGGTGAACTAGTCCTTTAATTGAATGAGGACTCCCTTGTGTTTAAAACTCAAGGTCACCCTTCTGTAAACATGGAAAAGAGGCACAGTAAGCTTTTCTCAAAACAGAGTCAACCAGAGCCCCCACAGTCAAACTCTAAGTTTGGTGTTTGGAAGCCACAACCAAACTCTAAGTTTGGTGTTGAACTCCCATATCCAAACTCTAAGTTTGGTGTTGGGAAGTCTCAACAATGCTCTGAACATCTGTGAGGCTCCATGAGAGCCCACTATCAAGCTATTGACATTAAAGAAGCGCTTGTTGGGAGGCAACCCAATCTTTATTTATCTAATTTTATTTTTATTTTTGTTGTTCTTTCATGATTTATTAGGTTCATGGTCATGTGGAGTCACAAAATAAATAGAAAAATAAAAAATAGAATCAAAAACAGTAGAAGAAAAATCATACCCTGGACGAAGGGCTTACTGGCGTTTAAACGCCAGTAAGGAGCATCTGGCTGGCGTTCAACGCCAGGACAGAGCATGGATCTGGCTTTGAACGCCAGAAACAAGCAGCATTCTGGCATTCAGACACCAGAAATGCACACTGAGGAAAGCTGGCGCTGAACGCCAGAAACAAGCATAGAACTGGCGTTCAACGCCAGAAACATGCTGCATCTGGGCGCTGAACGCCCAGAACAAGCACCAATTCGGCGTTTAAACGCCAGAATTGCATGCAAAGGCCTTTTACATGCCTAATTGGTACAGGGATGCAAATCCTTGACACCTCAGGATCTGTGAACCCCACAGGATCATCTCAGCATCTGTGGACCCCACAGGATCCCCACCTACCTCCACTCATATTCTTCCCTCTTCTCAATGTTCATTCTCTCTTCCCAATAAACACCCTTCCCCAAAACCCTTCACCAATCACCTCAAAGCTCTCTTCCCTATTACCCATTCACCACTCATGTCCATCCACTCTTCCCCATAAACCTACCTCATAAACCCCACCTACCTTCAAAATTCAATATCACTTTCCCACCCAAACCCACCCCATATGGCCGAACATTAACCCCTCTCCCTCCACTATGTAAACCTCTCCATTCTTCTTCATTTTCACACAACACATCCCTCTCTTCCCCTTCTTGGCCGAAACACAACTCTCTCTCCCTCTCCTTCATATCTTCTTCTTCTTCTACTATTCTTTCTTCTCTTGCTCGAGGGTGAGCAAAAATTCTAAGTTTGGTGTGGTAAAAGCATAAAGCTTTTCATTTTTCCATTACCATTGATGGCACCTAAGACCGGAGAATCCTCTAGAAAAGGGAAAGGGAAGACAAAAGCTTCCACCTCCGAGTCATGGGAGATGGAAAGATTCATCTCCAAAGCCCATCAAGACCACTTCTATGATGTTGTGGCCAAGAAGAAGGTGATCCCTGAGGTCCCTTTCAAACTCAAGAAAAATGAGTATCCGGAGATCTGACATGAGATCCAAAGAAGAGGTTGGAAAGTTCTAACAAACCCCATCTAACAAGTCGGAATTCTAATGGTTCAAGAGTTCTATGCTAATGCATGGATCACTAGGAACCATGATCAAAGTAAGAACCCGAACCCAAAGAATTATCTCACCATGGTTTGGGGGAATTACTTCGATTTTAGTCCGGAAAATGTGAGGTTGGCGTTCAACTTTGATCAAAGGTTGGACCAAGTCCTCATGGACATATGTTTGGAAGGAGCTCAATGGAAGATTGACTCAAAGGGCAAACCGATTCAACTGAGAAGACTGGACCTTAAGCCTGTAGCTAGAGGATGGTTGGAGTTCATTCAACGCTCAATCATTCCTACTAGCAACCGGTCTGAAGTTACTATAGACCGGGCCATCATGATCCATAGCATCATGATTGGAGAAGAGGTGGAGGTTCATGAGATTATACCTCAAGAACTCTACAAGGTGGCTGACAAGACTTCCACTGTGGCAAGGTTAGCCTTTCCTCACCTCATTTGCCATCTATGCAATTCGGCTAGGATTGACATAGAGGGAGATATCCTCATTAATGAGGACAAGCCCATTACTAAGAAAAGGATGGAGCAAACAAGAGAGCCTATTCATGGATCTCAAGAGATGCATGAACAAGCTCATCACCAAGAAATCCCTGAGACGCCTCAAGGAATGCACTTTCCTCCACAGAACTTTTGGGAGCAAATCAACACCTCCCTAGGAGAACTGAGTTCCAACATGGGACAACTAAGGGTGGAACATCAAGAGCACTCAATCATCCTCCATGAAATTAGAGAAGATCAAAGAGCTATGAGGGAGGAGCAACAAAGACAAGGAAAAGACATAGAAGAGCTCAAGGACATCATTGCTTCCTCAAGAAGAAAACGCCACCATCACTAAGGTAGACTCATTCCTTGTTCTCAAATTTTCTATTTTTCATTTTCTTTATGTTAAGTGCTTATCTATGTTAGTGTCTTATTACATGATCATTAGTATTTAGCAACTTTGTCTTAAAGTTATGAATGTCCTATGAATCCATCACCTGTCTTAAATGAAAAATGTTTTTAATTCAAAAGAACAAGAAGTACATGAGTTTCGAATTTATCCTTGAACTTAGTTTAATTATATTGATGTGGAGACAACACTTTTTGTTTTCTGAATGAATGCTTGAACAGTGCATATGTCTTTTTGAAATTGGTGTTTTAGAATGTTAAATATGTTGGCTCTTGAAAGAATGATGACAAGGAGACATGTTATTTGATAATCTGAAAAATCATCAAAATGATTCTTGAAGCAAGAAAAAGCAGTGAATACAAAAGCTTGTAGAAAAAAAAATGGCGAAAAAAAAATAGAAAAAGAAAAAGCAAGCAGAAAAAGCCAAAAGCTCTTAAAACCAAAAGGCAAGAGCAAAAAGCTAATAACCCTTAAAACCAAAAGGCAAGGGTAAATAAAAAGGATCCAAGGCTTTGAGCATCAGTGGATAGGAGGGCCTAAAGGAATAAAATCCTGGCCTAAGCGGCTAAACCATGCTGTCCTTACCATATGCTTATGGCGTGAAGGTGTCAAGTGAAAACTTGAGACTGAGCGGTTAAAGTCAAGGTCCAAAGCAAAAGAAGAGTGTGCTTAAGAACCATGGATACCTCTAATTGGGGACTTTAGCAAAGCTGAGTCACAATCTGAAAAGGTTCACCCAATTATGTGTCTGTGGCATTTATGTATCCGGTGGTAATACTGAAAAACAAAGTGCTTAGGGCCACGGCCAAGACTCATAAAGTAGCTGTGTTCAAGAATCAACATACTGAACCAGGAGAATCAATAACACTATCTGAATTCTAAGTTCCTATAGATGCCAATCATTCTGAACTTCAATGGATAAAGTGAGATGCCAAAACTATTTAAGAGGCAAAAAGCTACAAGTCCCGCTCATCTGATTGGAGCTATGTTTCATTGATATTTTAGAATTTATAGTATATTCTCTTCTTTTTATCCTATTTGATTTTCAGTTGCTTGGGGACAAGCAACAATTTAAGTTTGGTGTTGTGATGAGCGGATAATTTATATGCTTTTTGGCATTATTTTTAGTATGATTTTAGTAGGATCTAGTTACTTTTAGGGATGTTTTTATTAGTTTTTATGTTAAATTCACATTTATGGACTTTACTGTGAGTTTGTGTGTTTTTCTGTGATTTCAGGTATTTCCTGGCTGAAAATGAGGGACTTGAGCAAAAATCATATTCAGAGGTAGAAGAAGGACTGCTGATGCTGTTGGATTCTGACCTCCTTGCACTCAAAGTGGATTTTCTGGAGCTACAGAACTCACAATGGCGCGCTTTTAATTGCGTTGGAAAGTAGACAGCCAGGGCTTTTCAGCAATATATAATAGTCCATACTTTGGCCGAGTTTAGATGACACAAAAGGGCATTGAACGCCAGTTCTATGCCGTAGTCTGGAGTTAAACGCCAGAAACACGTCACGAACCAGAGTTGAACGCCAAAAACACGTTACAACTTGGTGTTCAACTCCAAAAGAAGCCTCTGCACGTGTAAACTTCAAGCTCGGCCCAAGCACACACCAAGTGGGCCCTGGAAGTGGATTTATACATCAATTACTTACTTTTGTAAACCCTAGTAGCTAGTTTAGTATAAATATGACTTTTTACTATTGTATTTACATCTTATGATTTTAAGTTGAACTTTGGATCATATTGATCACGTATGGGGGCTGGCCATTCGGCCATACCTGGACCTTCATCACTTATGTATTTTCAACAGTAGAGTTTCTACACACCATAGATTAAGGTGTGGAGCTCTGCTGTTCCTCATGAATTAATACAAAGTACTACTGTTTTTCTATTCAATTCAACTTATTCCGCTTCTAAGATATCCATTCGCACTTCAACATGAATGTGGTGATCGTGACAGTCATCATCATTCCCTATGAACACGTGCCTGACAACGACTTCCGTTCTACCTTAGATTGAATGAGTATCTCTTGGATTCCTTAATCAGAATCTTCGTGGTATAAGTTAGAACCCATGGATGGCCATTCCTGAGATTTGGAAAGTCTAAACCTTGTCTGTGGTATTCCGAGTAGGATCTGGGAAGGGATGGCTGTGACGAGCTTCAAACTCGCGAGTGCTGGGTGATGACAAGTCATCTTAGCCTAGTTTTACTAGCCCTTTTCTTTATTTTTATTTGGTTTTATGCACTTTCTTGCATTCTAAGTAAGTAATTTGGAATGGAAATGCATGACTTCTTTGAATCAAACAACTACCATATAATTGATGCTAAATCATGAGGTTTAGGCTAAATTTAATTGATTTTTAATGATTTATAAACCTTGTGAATTTGGTGATACTTTGATTGGTTGTTTTAATTAATTATAGGTGAAGAAAAGAAGAAAAGAAGAAAGCGTAGCCTAAGAAGTGTGGCCCATGGAAGAAAAAGTGTGGCCAAGAAAGGAAGAAGTGTGGCGCAACAAACCATGAAGCTCTCTCCAAGAGCACCAAGCTCCCAAGGGAGCGCTACACTCTCTCTCAAGGGTCCAAGGCACAAAGCTCTGCTCACTTAGTGAGCTGAGCACAACACAAGACCAAGAAACAAGGAAAGGAAAGACCAAGCTCAGCTCACAAAGTGAGCAGTATCGAGAGCCCACAAGGAATAATTCAAAGAAAATGAGTTGTAAGTGCATTCTCCAAGAGTTGAACACATGACCAAAGGGGGATGGGGGAGCGCTACTCACAAGGAAAAATAAGCAAAAAATGGCCAAATGCATGCCCTAAGGTTCGAACTCCACACCTTGAGGAAGCAAGGAAGTAAGGCACCACAAGAAAACCAAAGAAATGGGCAGCGCATGCACTCAGCAAGTCTCGAACCAAGGACCTTCCCTTGAATACCCCAAGGCTTAGCTCATTTGGAGAGCTGAGCACTACCCATGGGCATCACACTAGCGCATCTTGACATGGCCAGGGGGAGTGGAGTGCACAACAAAATTGGCACGGTCCAGCAACACAAGGCGCGAACAAATTTGGCACCAAGACACCAATGCTCAGCTCACTTTGTGGGCTGAGCTTTCCCCTGATGCCTCTCCCAAGCAACAGCACGCTACGCAAGGCCTCCCCACACTAAGTCTCAAAGCTCAGCTCACTTTGTGAGCTGAGCATCCCCCTGGAAGCAAATTACTCATGGGCTGAAAAATCAACCAAAAATCCAATTAAATTCAAATCTTCACCAAATTAAAAGGCCATCCAAATTCCCATATCCAAGAATAGAAAGTGTATAAATAGGAGTTAGTTTGATGTAATTAGGACTTTTACCTTCTTCTTTTTTTAGACTTTACTTTTGATTTTTCTTTGAACTCTCATTTTCATTTTTAAGCTTTTTGTTTTTGAATTTAGATTTCAGAGAATTGGGAAGGAGAATTGATCTCTCTTCTTCCTTGTTCTTACTTGAGCACTCTTTAATTTTCTTGCTTTGGATTTTGGGTGAAGAATTGAAGAACTTCTGTTATAATCTCACCTTGAGATCTCTTCTTAAACTTTCTGCATAATTGAATTTCATTTTCTGTTCATTGCTTCTTCTTCTACTCTTTCTGCAATTTACTTTTCTTTATTTCTTTTGCAATTGTTCTTGTTGGATCAAGGAAGGATTTGAGATCTAGACTTGTTATCTAGTCTCTTCCACTCCTGAAATCTTGAACCACTTTTAAATTGCTGCAAATTAAGCATTGCTTTTTTGTTTTCTTAATCTTTCAGGGCATTTTACTTTTCTGTTTAAGATCTACTCCACTGCAATTAAATTTTCTACCTTCTTGTTTAATGCACTTTACTTGTTCTTGTTTAAATTATGCAATCCTAATTCCCAATTCCTTTTATAATTCAAGCAATTTACAATTCTTGCACTTTAAGCTTCAGTTATTTACATTTCTTGCAATCTAAGTTTCTGCAATTTACTTTACTTGTTCTTTAAGCTTCAGCACTTTTACTTTCTTGTTCTTTAATTTACTGCATTTTACCCCTCTCCCTTTACATTTCAAGCAATTTAGTTTCTGCCAATTGCAAACAACTCAACCAATACTTGATTCGCTTGACTAAATCAACCACTAAAATAAAATTGCTTAATCCTTCAATCCCTGTGGGATCGACCTCACTCATGTGAGTTATTATTACTTGATGCGACCCGGTACACTTGCCGGTGAGTTTTGTGTTGGATCGTATTCCACACATCAAGTTTTTGGGGCTGTTGCCGGGGATTGATTAGGTTGACAATGATTAAGTGAGGTGGTGGTCTAGATTAAGCACTTTTTATTTTTCTTTTTACTAAGCATACTAACTGTTTGAATTTTTGCTTAAGTTAACACTAACTTCACTCTAGCAATAGAGTGCTTAATTTTGGTTCCTGGTTCTGTGTTTATGTCAGGAGGAAGAAGCGATGAATCCATACCTTTTGATCCTGAAACACTTTGGAGGTTGAGAAGAGAACCAAGAAATGGAGGAAAATCCAACAAATCCACAAGTGGGAGTGGCCAACGACAATGGTCAGCCCCAAAGGAGAGTTTTGGCTTCCTACACATGTGCAGATCCTAGACATTGTGGGAGTAGCATTCTCACCCCAAATGTTAATGCAAATAACTTTGAACTAAAGCCACAACTCATCACCTTGGTTCAAAACAATTGTTCTTATGGAGGAGGACCACTTGAAGACCCTAACCAACACTTGTCCAACTTCTTAAGGATTTGTGACACTATCAAAACCAATGGTGTGCACCCTGACAGTTACAAGCTACTGTTATTTCCTTTTTCTCTCATAGATAAAGCCACTCAATGGTTGGAATCCTTCCCAAGAGACAGCATCAACAATTGGGATGATCTAGTAACCAAGTTCCTTGCAAAATTTTACCCACCTCAAAGAGTTATTAGATTGAAGACTGAAGTGCAAACATTCACACAAATGGATGCTGAACCCTTGTATGAGGCATGGAAACGATACAAAGCTCTAATCAGGAAGTGTCCACCGGGAATGTTCAGTGAGTGGGACAGATTGCAGAATTTATATGAAGGCCTGACACTGAAATCTCAAGAGGCTTTGGATTATTCAGCAGGAGGCTCTTTACAACTAATGAAAACGGCAGAGGAAGCCCAAAATCTCATTGATATGGTGGCCAACAACCAATATTTCTTTGCTCACCAAAGGCAATGCCAACCATCACAAAGGAAGGGAGTGATGGAGTTGGAAGGAGTGGACTCAATCATAGCTCAAAACAAAATGATGCAGCAGCAAATTCAACAATAATTTGAGCAAATGGCCAAGAGGATTGATAGCCTCCAAGTTGCAGCAGTCAACACAAGCCAACCATCATCCACATGGGGGCAAAATGAAGAAACTCAAGAGGAGCAACAGCAAGAACAAGTCCAGTACATGCACAACCGAAATTCTGGGCCAAATAAAGTCTATGGTGATACTTACAACCCTTCATGGAAGAACCATCCCAACCTCAGATGGGGAGACAACCACAATCAAACTCAATAGCCATGGCAGAGAAACTTAAACCAAAACAATTGGAAAAACACGAACCAAAACAACCAACAAAATAATAGCCCAGCCACATACAGAAAACCACAAAACACCTACCCCAATTCTAACCATCATCCATCCAATAACCAAGCCTCAAATCAAAATACTTACCCTCAACCTTCAACACCCCACAATCAACCAATCTCACAAGACTCTCAAAGGATTAACAACTTGGGGCTCTTAATGGAAAAGATGATGAAGCACCAAGAGATGACATTAAGGAACCAGGAAGCCTCCATGAAAAATATGAAAAGGCAAATTGGACAACTCTCCAAGCAAATTACCATTGAAAGGCCATCAAGCTCACTACCAAGTGACACCATCCCTAATCCAAAAGAGGAGTGCAAGGCAATACAACTGTGGAGTGGAAAAATCCTGGTGAAAAATGAAGAAGCAACCAAGAAGCCAAAAGAAAGTGACAAGAAACAAGCTGAAGAAGAAGCAACCAATGACAAGGAGGAGACAGCAAGCAAGTAGACCTCAGAGGAACTCAAAGAAAGGGAAGATCAGCCACAAAAATCAAGGAAAGAGAAGGAAGCAATGAGAGAGCCAACTAAGGAACAAAGGCAGGGAATGAACTTCACACCACCCTTGCCATATCCTCAAAGGTTCAACAAGGAGACTAAGGACCAACATTTTCCAAAATTTCTTGAAATCTTCAAGAAATTGGAGATAAACATTCCATTGGCTGAAGCATTGGAACAAATGCCCCTGTATGCAAAGTTCCTAAAAGAACTCATCAACAAGAAGAGAAGTTGGCAAGAGAAGGAAACTATACTTCTCACTGAAGAATGTAGTGCTGTGATTCAAGGAGTTATTGCACCAAAGCTCAAAGATCCAGGGAGCTTTGTAGTTTCATGCACCGTATGCAAAATGACCCTAGACAAAGCTCTCTGTGACCTTGGTGCTAGCATCAATCTGATGCCGTTATCAATGATGAAAAAGCTTGCCATAGAGGAACTCAAACCTACCAGGATGTCTTTGGTGATGGCTAACAGATCAATCAAGACACCCAATGGCATTGTGGAAAATCTGTTAGTAAAGGTTGGGAAGTTTATCTTCCCAACAGACTTCGTAATTATGGACAGAAGAGGAAGAAGAAGAAGGGAGAATCCAGTAAATCCAAAAGAATGGAAATGCCTGACAAATAAAAGTGGTGAAGTTTTTCTTCTTATTCGTACTTAAATAAGGAAGATGCATATCTGAAACATGACATGCCTCCAATTACTTTATGTTCTACTATTCCTTTTGCTTACATTAGTAGTCAGCTAAGAATAAACTATCTGCATAATAATTGTCATCATTCATTGACTTGAATACTTTGTCTTGTTCCCCTTGCTGTTTGAATAAAAGAAAGATGTTTGATTTAGAAAAGTAATTGTTCAATGTTGCAAAAGTTAGGATGGAAGTTAGTGGTGGTGTGTGTTTGATTCAATTGTTAGCTCATAGAATAAATGCTGCAAAATGACTTTGTACTTGAAGCCTAAGCTAGTCTGCTACTATGATCTCTCAATTATTGAAAGCCCCTTGAAAATAAACCAAAACAAAAAGAAAAAGAAAGAAGAAAAGCCAAAAGTTTGCAAAAGAAACAAACAATAAGGCTAGACACCAATAGCTTGGACCCTAGGACATATGCCTGTGGTGTTTGTGTACTAGGATATGCTTGGACAAGTAGGTTCTAAGGAGTATTTTAAAACTTGGCAACTTAGATCAACTGATTTGGGATTGCCAACTGAAAGTCCACAATAAAGAGCAACCTAGCTACAAAACATTTAGTGATCCAAAGAGATGCTGGGCATCAATGATCCTAGGAAGAAAAAGGTGACCCATGTGTCTGTGGTGAAGAAATATTGAGTGAAAATAAGCCAAAGGCCACTGCAACATTTGCCACCAAGCCTTTAATAAGTAATAAGCTCTTTATGCAAAAGAAACAAGAAAAGCTAACAAGGGAAATGAGCAAAAAGTAAGGAGTTATAGCAGCAACCTTGGTGAACCCTTAAAGAAACATTGTTTGTTTTGACAGCAAGTAATAAATGAGCTACTTTAGATCTGCATAAAACCCCATAGACCAAATTCAATTATCTGTTTAATAAGAACATATATACTTATCTATCTCATTCTATCTTCTCTTATGTTTGATGCTTGCTTGGGGACAAGCAAGTTTTAAGTTTGGTGTTGTGATGACAAGTCATCTTAGCCTAGTTTTACTAGCCCTTTTCTTTATTTTTATTTGGTTTTATGCACTTTCTTGCATTCTAAGTAAGTAATTTGGAATGAAAATGTATGACTTCTTTGAATCAAACAACTACCATATAATTGATGCTAAATCATGAGGTTTAGGCTAAATTTAATTGATTTTTAATGATTTATAAACCTTGTGAATTTGGTGATACTTTGATTGGTTGTTTTGATTAATTATAGGTGAAGAAAAGAAGAAAAGAAGAAAGCGTAGCCTAAGAAGTATAGCCCAAGGAAGAAAAAGTGTGGCCAAGAAAGGAGGAACTGTGGCGCAACAAACCATGAAGCTCTCTCCAAGAGCACCAAGCTCACCAAGGGAGCGCTACACTCTCTCTCAAGGGACCAAGGCACAAAGCTCTGCTCACTTAGTGAGCTGAGCACAACACAAGACCAAGAAACAAGGAAAGGAAAGACCAAGCTCAGCTCACAAAGTGAGCAGTATCAAGAGCTCACAAGGAATAATTCAAAGAAAAAGAGTTGCAAGTGCATTCTGATGAGCGGATAATGTATACGCTTTTTAACATTGTTTTTATTATGTTTTTAGTAGAATCTGGTTACTTTTAGGGATGTTTTCATTAGTTTTCATGTTAAATCCACATTTCTGGACTTTATTATGAGTTTGTGTGTTTTTCTGTGAATTCAGGTATTCTCTGGCGGAAATTCAGGGACTTGAGCAAAAATCAGATTCAGAGGTTGAAGAAGGACTGCTGATGCTGTTGGATTCTGACCTCCCTGCACTCAAAGTGGATTTTCTGGAGCTACAGAACTCGAAATGGTGCGCTTCCAGTTGCGTTGGAAAGTAGACATCCAGAGCTTTCCAGAAATATATAATAGTCTATGCTTTGGCCAAGAATAGAGGACGCAAACTGGCGTTCAACGCCAGCTCTCTGCCCAATTCTGGCGTCCAGCGCCAGAAAAGGATCCAAAACCAGAGTTGAACGCCCAAACTGGCACAAATGCTGGCGTTCAACTCCAAGAATGACCTCTCCACGTGTAGACTTCAAGCTCAGCCCAAGCACACACCAAGTGGGCCCCGGAAGTGGATTTATGCATCAATTACTTACTTCTGTAAACCCTAGTAGCTAGTTTATTATAAATAGGACTTTTTACTATTGTATTAGACATCTTTTGATCATTTTTAGATCTCTAGACCTCCATGGGAGGCTGGCCACTCGGCCATGCCTACCCTCCATTCACTTATGTACTTTTAACGGTAGAGTTTCTACACTCCATAGGTTAAGGTGTGGAGCTCTGCTGTTCCTCAAAGATTAATGCAAAGTACTACTGTTTTCTATTCAATTCATCTTATTTCGCTTCTAAGATATTCATTCGCACTTCAACCTGAATGTGATGAACGTGACAATCATCATCATTCCCTATGAACGCGTGCCTGACAACCACTTCCGTTCTACATTAGATTGAATGAGTATCTCTTAGATCTCTTAATCGGAATCTTCGTGGTGTAAGCTAGAATGATGGCGGCATTCAAGAGAATCCGGAAAGTCTAAACCTTGTCTGTGGTATTCCGAGTAGGATTCAATGATTGGATGACTGTGACGAACTTCAAACTCACGATTGCCGGGCGTAGTGACAGACGCAAAAGGATAGTAAATCATATTCCAGCATGATCGAGAACCGACAGATGAATAGCCGTGCCGTGACAGGGTGCGTTGACCATTTTCACTGAGAGGATAGGATGAAACCATTGACAAGGGTGATGCCTCCAGACGATTAGCCGTGTCGTGACAGGGCATTTGGATCATTTTCCCGAGAGAAGACCGAAATTAGCCATTGACAGTAGTGATGTATCACATAAAGCCAGCCATGGAAAGGAGTAAGACTGATTGGATGAAGATAGCAGGAAAGCAGAGGTTCAGAGGAACGAAAGCATCTCTATTCGCTTATCTGAAATTCTCACCAATGATTTACATAAGTATTTCTATCCCTATTTTATTAATTATTTTCGAAAACCCCATTACTATTTTATATCCGCCTGACTGAGATTTAAAAGGTGACCATAGCTTGCTTCATACCAACAATCTCCGTGGGATTCGACCCTTACTCACGTAAGGTATTACTTGGACGACCCAGTGCACTTGCTGGTTAGTTGTGCGAAGTTGTGAACCATGGTATTGGCATCATGTTTTTGGCACCATTACCAGGGAAAGAAAGAGCGATGAATTTTACATAATTAAAGTGTAATCACAATTTCTGCACACCACGTTTTTGGCGCCGTTGCCGGGGATTGTTTGAGTTTGGACAACTGACGGTTCATACTGTTGCTCAGATTAGGTAATTTTCTTTTTGTTTTGTTTTCAAAAAGTTTTCAAAAAAATCTTTCAAAAGTTTTTCTTTTGTTTTCGAAAAAATAAAAATGTTTTGTAAAAAAAATATATTTGTTATTCAAAATTTTTAAAGAATGAATTCTAGTGTTTCATGAAGCATGTGAAGCCTGGCCGGCTGTAATGCCATGTCTAAATTCTTTTGGACTGAGGCTTCTACTCATAAGTATATGAAGTTGGATGAAATATCAGCTGTTGTATACATGAGAGGTATCTATGTTTGCTGAAGCTTGGCTGGCCATTGGCCATGTCTAGTGTTTTAGACCGGAGCTTTCATTGAAAGCTTGGCTGGCTAGTGAGCCATGTCTAATTCCTAGACTGGAGCATAAGATTCCTGGAATTCATATTAAAAATTTTGGAATCCTTATTTTTCTTTTTCACACTAATTTTCGAATGAAAAAAAAATACAAAAAAATTAGAAAATCATAAAAATCAAAAATATTTTTCATGTTTCTTGTTTGAGTCTTGAGTCATGTTTTAAGTTTGGTGTCAATTGCATGTGCATCTTGCATTTTTCGAAAATTTTCATGCATTCATAGTGTTCTTCATGATCTTCAAGTTGTTCTTGGTAAGTCTTCTTGTTTGATCTTTGCATTTGCATGTTTTGTGTCTTTTCTTGTTTTTCATATGCATTCTTGAATTCTTAGTGTCTAAGCATTAAAGAATTCTAAGTTTGGTGTCTTGCATGTTTTCCTTGCATAAAAATTTTTTTGAAAATATGTTCTTGGTGTTCATCTTAACATTCATAGTGTTCTTGGTGTTCATCTTGACATTCATAGCATTCTTGCATGCATCACATGTTTTGATCTAAAATTCTCATGCATTGCATCATTTGTCTTGTTTTTCTCTCTCTTCATTAAAAATTCAAACATAAAAAAAAATATCTGTCCCTTTTTCTCTCTCATAAATTCGAAAATTAGATTTGACTTTTTCAAAAATTTTTAAAATCTAGTTGTTTTTATGAGTCAAATCAAATTTTCAATTTAAAAATCTTATCTTTTTCAAAATCTTTTTCAAAAATCAAATCTTTTTCAACTTTCTTAGTTATTTTCAAAAATTCTAAAAAATTTTTCAAAAATATTTTTCTTATTTTTATATCAAATTTTCGAAAATAACATCACCAATTAATGTTTTGATTAAAAATTTCAAGTTTGTTACTTGCTTGTTAAGAAAGATTCAAACTTTAAGTTCTAGAATCATATCTTGTGATTTCTTGTGAATCAAGTCATTAATTGTGATTTTAAAAATCAAATCTTTTTCAAAAACTAATTTCAATTATATCTTTTCAAAAATATCTTCTTATCTTATCTTTTTCAAAAACTTGATTTCAAAATATCTTCTCTAACTTCCTAACTCCTTATCTTTTCAAAATTTGTTTCAACTAACTAATTAACTTTTTGTTTGTTTCTTATCTTTTTCAAAACCACCTAACTAACTCTCTCTCTCTAATTTTCAAAAATATCTTCCCCCTTTTTTAAAAATTTCTTTTTAATTAACTAAAATTTTAATTTTTTCATTTTAATTTTCGAAAATATCTTACTACTGTTTTCTATTCAATTCAACTTATTCGCTTCTAAGATATTCATTCGCACTTCAACCTGAATGTGATGAACGTGACAATCATCATCATTCCCCATGAACGCGTGCCTGACAACCACTTCCGTTCTACCTTCGATTGAATGATTATCTCTTAGATCTCTTAATCAGAATCTTCGTGGTGTAAGCTAGATTGATGGCGGCATTCATGAGAATCCGGAAGGTCTAAACCTTGTCTGTGGTATTCTGAGTTGGATTATGGGATTGAATGGCTGTGACGAGCTTCAAACTCGCGAGTGCTGGGCGTAGTGACAGATGCAAAAGGAGGGTGAATCCTATTCCAGCATGATCGAGAACCTCAGATGATTAGCCGTGTTGTGACAGAGCATTTGGACCATTTTGACAAGAGGAGGGGATGTAACCATTGACAATAGTGATGCCCTTGCATAAAGCCAGCCATGGAAAGGAGTAAGACTGATTGGATGAAGACAGGGGAAAGCAGAGATTCAGAGGAACGAAAGCATCTCTACACGCTTATCTGAAATTCTCACCAATGAATTACATAAGTGTTTCTATCCCTATTTTCTGTTTAATTAGTATTATTTTTGAAAACTCCATAATCAATTATTATCCGCCTGACTGAGATTTACAAGGTGACCATAGCTTGCTTCATACCAACAATCTCCGTGGGATCGACCCTTACTCACGTAAGGTTTATTACTTGGACGACCCAGTGCACTTGCTGGTTAGTTGTATCGAAGTTGTGACAAATTATGAATTGAGATTAGAGCACCAAGTTTTTGGAGCCATTACCAGAGTCACAATTCGTGCACCAAGTTTTTGGCGCCGTTGCCGGGGATTGTTCGAGTTTTCGGCAAGCTTTTGGTCCGGTAACATCAGTGCCAAATTTTGGTCTGGCAACAACACCAAGTTTTTGGCGCCATTGCCGGGGATTGTTCGAGTTTGGACAACTGACGGTTCATCTTGTTGCTTGATGGGAAAATTTGTGGAAAAACAAATTTCCAAAACACCCAAATCTAACCGGCAAGTATACCGGTCGCATCAAGTAGTAAAACTCACGTGAGTGAGGTAGATCCCACAGGGATTGATGGATCAAGCAACTTTAGTGGTGATTAGTTTAGTCAAGCTAACATTTAAGTGAAATTGGATGAGAGGTAGCCAACAGAAAGTAAATTGCAGGGATTATAAAGTTGCAGAAAGTAAAATTGGATAGAAACTTAAAGAGCAAGAAATGTAAATTGGCAAAATCTTAAATGACAAGAAATGTAAATTGCATGAAATTAAAGGGGAGTGGGTGCTGGAAATTAAAGAAAGCAATAGATCAAGCAACTGGAAATGTAAATTGCAGGAAGAATAAATCGAACTAGGTGCTGGGAGCAATATAAATAGAGAAGCAAATTGGAAGCAATGCAACAGAAAGTAGAATTTCTTAAAGACTTTAAAGACAGAAAGACTATGCTTAATTTGCAGCAATTAAAAGAAGATTGAAGATCTCAGGAGTGGAAGAGACTAGAAAACAAGTCTAGATCTCAAATCCTTCCTTGATCCAACAAGAACAATTGCAAGAGAAATTAAAGAAAAGTAAATTGCAGAAGCCAAGAGAAGGTGAAGCAGTGAACAGGAATGGAAATTCAATTGTGTAGAGAAAGTAAACAAGAAAATTCTCAAGGTGAGATTGAAACAGAATTTTTCAATTCTCAACCCAAGATTCAAGACAAGAATGAAAACTAAGAGAGAGCTCTCTAATGGAGCTCCCCTGTACTCTCTGATGGGACTCTCCTCTCTAAAATAAAAATGATGCCTTTTTATAGGCTTTTACAAACATGACAAATGAAAATGAAATTGAAAAGCAAATTACAAAGAAAATGAAATTCCTAATCAAATTGTTTCTTGTGCCTTTGAGTGATGTCAATTGGGCTTTTGGCCTTGATGGAATTGGATTGAAAATAGCCTCTGTTGATTGCTCTTGACCTTGGGAAATATTTAAGCTTTGAACCGGACCATTAACCAAAACAAGTTTGAGTCAAAGTTTGAGGCAAACTTTGACTCAAGCTTTTTGTAGCAGCTTGCTCTTTTTGCTGTCATCCACGTTTCGCTTAAAGTTTGAGGTCAAACTTTAGCTCAAACGTGGATGTCAGCTTTCTAACCCAATTGGAATCACTTCAATTGGACATCTACAACTCAAGTTATGCTCATTTGAAGAGGGCAGGGTCGCTGGCTTTGGTGTGCAGCGTTTGAGGTAAAGTTTGCCTCAAACGTGGTCAAAACGCCAGTTCTGGAGGCTCAAACGCATTGTCCATCCAATACTATTATATATTGTTGGAAAGCCCTGAATGTCTACTTTCCAATGCCGTTGGAAGCGCATCATTTGGAGCTCTACAGCTCGAGTTATGCTCCGTCGAAGGTGCAGAGGTCAGTTGGCCTCACTGCAGGTTGCCACCATGTTCGTTTATGCACATTGCGGGGCAGTTTTCTCCCTCAATTTTAGTGTCCACCATGCAGTGCCATATATTCTTGGAAAGCTCTCGATTCTACTTTCCATTGCTTTTTGAATCACCTCATTTGGAGCTCTGTACTCAAGTTATTCTTGTTGGAAGTATACCCCTTCAGGCTGTTGTGGTGTGTGGCGCCAACGTTTGCCAAAAAGTTTGAGACAAACGTTGGCGCAAGCTTTTGCTCCAGGTGTTATTTTTGTGATGCCAACGTTTGCCAAAAGTTTGAGGCAAACGTTGGCTCAACCTTTTTCTCCAGGGTGTTTTCAATTCTTGCAAAATTTGAGCTAAAGTTTGAGGCAAACTTTGGCTCAAACTTTTTGTTCTCTCTTGCTCCTAGCCATTCCTTCTTCCTTCAACCTTCTTCAAAACTCTTTTCACCTATCATCAATCAACCAAACACATCAAAGCTATGCTCAAAATCATGAGTTTGTTATTCTTTCATAATATATGACAATTATAGCATAAAATCTCATGAAATTGCATTAATTCATCTATGGTTGATTGAATCAAAGGAAATATGAAATTTCACCCAATTGGCTTACTTATGGCTCAAGAAAGTGCATAAAACCTATTGAAAACAAAGGAAAAAGCATAGAAAAACATGACATGGTGACATGTCATCACAACACCAAACTTAAACCTTGCTTGTCCCCAAGCAAGAAAAGAATCATGCAATAGAGATTGACAATCCAAGGTAAGAAGAATAGCAACTCAATGTTCATGGCAAGCTAGTTTTCTATGCATGCTACAATTACAAAAGAGATGTAAATGATTGATGCTTCTCTCTAACTCAATTTATGAAATCTTTCTTTTATATTTCTTCCTTGAAACAAGCTTTTGATTTTCTTATTTAGCTTCTCCTTTTGGGTGCTTTGCCCCATGAGTTGATAACAAAGCTACGACTTCTAAATGCTTTGTTTTCAAATTTTACCACTTGATACATAAGCACCACAAGCATTTGATTAGAGGACTTCATTAAGCTCATTTTTCTTTTCTTTTCTTGACTCTCTAATCATTGATGCTCAGAGACTTGAGCTTTGAGGGAATGCTTTTGCACTTTGAGCCTAACCTTGACTTCTAAGTGTTTTGTTTTCAAGCATTTAGCTTGATACATAAACACCACAAGTACTTAACAAATAAATTGCCATTGGTACTCAGAGCCTTCAGCTTTCTCATTCTTTCCCTTTTTCTTTTCTTGCTTTAATTGTATTTGCCTCTTCAAGGTTTTCATGATTTTCAAAAGATTTCACAAAATGTCCTAGATGAAAACTTCAATTAAATAAAATCCAATGTAATTAAGCAACAATCAAACATACTAGCTTTCCAATACTTTTATGCACATGCTAAAATCTTCTTTAATGCCTTGTTTATTTATGATCATGATACTTTGTTGCTTTTGAATTCACAAAACTCAAGTTGGTAATCATAATGACACAGCACCATGTTGCAAATCAAGATTCAAGTTATGCTTTATTCATACACACATGTAAACAGAAAGGATGAAGACAATCATGCAATTTAAGTGCTGGAAACAAATGAGGAGAAAGGGAACTCTACAACCTTGTAGTTCATCTTCATTATTGTTGTCCTTTTTCCTCTATTCTTCCTCCTTCCCTTGCCAAACTCAGAATGCTTGCTCATTCTCAAGCAACAATTAGAACAATGGCTATGGGGCTAAGATGGATCATGAGTGTCTTACACAATGAAAAGTTAGTAGTACATGTGTTCTAAGCAACCAAAATTGAAGATAGTAATTAAGGCACAGGAGATAGAGACCTTGTGATTGCAAACTTAAAAGGTGAGCATAATACTTTGCATAAAGAATAAGTGGCACACCAAACTTAGTGTGACACTTTCACTTAGAATTGATGCAAGTATCTTGTAAGGATTAGAACCAAATTTTGTTGCATAGAAACACCAAACTTAGAATGCAACCACATGTCAATTTATTTGAAATAAAACTAAATGAAAGAAACTGTTATATGTTAAATACAATCACCAAGTAAAGAATATGTCATGAATAAGGGTCTCTTGGTGATGTATTAACAAAAACAGTTAATAAAAGAAAGCACTAAAAATAAGTAAATGAATAGAGTAGAGAGAGAAACTAAATTATCCAAAATGACACTGCAAGGGCATTATGATTATGCAGACAAGTAGTGTTGCTTGAATGAATTGCATAGAAAATAAGTGGCACACCAAACTTAGAATCTTGGTGTGTCACTTTCATTTTTTGATTTGATTCAATCATCCAAAATGATTGAAAACAATTTGTTGCAAGGCAACACCAAACTTAGAATGTAACCATATACCAATTTATTGAAATTTAAACAAAGCAAGGAGAAGAAATGTACCTACTGTCTACCTGTTCTTTACTTTCTTCCTCTTCTTCCAATTTGTTAAGAGAAATGACTTCAAAGGAGGAGAAGTTTCAGCTACTGTCCCTTGCCTTGGCCTTTCCTCAGCAAGCTTCCTTTTGCAAATGGCTTGATTGATCTTGCTTGCTGGATCAGGGACAGGATTGGTGCTCTTGTTAGTTGCCTTCACTTCTTTGAATCCAAGTCTTGGTTGCTGTGTGATTATTGGAGTTTTGTATTCATCCAAAGTCTTTTGAATCGGTGGTTCCATGAACTCTTCCTCAGTTGAGTGTAAATTTTCTGGAATGACTTCCTCACTTTCTTGCTCCTCCACTCCTTTCTTTGCACTCAACATTTGCTTTAATAGCTCTTTCATGGAGGAGGTTTGTTGATCTTCCCAAGCTTTCTTCATCTCCTCTTCATACCTTTCAATCTCAGAGTCAATTGTTGAGACTTTTTGGTCCAGGGGAGTTTGAGGAGGTTGTGAGTGTTCAGGTCCTCTTGTCATCTCAAGTGCAGTTTCAGGTTCCAATACTTTCACCACCTCTTCCTTTTTTGCAATTTCACTTGACACAGGGACTTTGTGTTCTTGTTTTTCCATTTCCTCCTTCCTTGCATTCAACAATTTGCCTAACTACACTTCCATGTTTTTGAGGGAGTTCTCTTGTTCTTTCTGGTATTTCTCTTTCTCCTCCGCAATTCTTTTGAGCATGGACTCAAGCTTTGAGAGTCTTTGGTTCATGGAAGTTTGTGTGGGTGGTGAGTTTTGACAGAGGCTTTCTGTTGAAGCGTGGTCAAGTGATGATATCTTCGGATGAATATCATATAGAGCATTAGAATTCCCTTCCCATCCACCATTAAAATCATGACTTGAAGCCTTTTGTGGTGGAGGGAAATATCCCATATGATTTTCTTTCTCATCTTGTGGTTCTGAGGCATAGCTCCATGAATTGGAGTGCCCAGAATTTGAAGTTTCTTGGTGATATTCCCAGCCATCATTAGAGATTGATGATGGTGGGTAATATCCCAAAAAAATTTTTTTGACCAAATGATGAGTTGAACTCCATTTGTATTTTGCAAACATCAATGAAAATTGAAATTACTCATATCAGAGATGAGAATTTCTTAGTGAGGCAAAAACATAAACACCTTGGTTTCAATCTAAAATAGAAAACAAAAATAAAGAAAATGCTTGATCTAGACTTCTCACCCACTTAATCATTGTTGATCTAAATCAATCCCCGGCAACGGCGCCAAAAACTTGATGGGAAAATTTGTGGAAAAACGAATTTCCAAAACACCCAAATCTAACCAGCAAGTATACCGGGTCGCATCAAGTAGTAAAACTCACGTGAGTGAGGTCGATCCCACAGGGATTGATAGATCAAGCAACTTTAGTGGGTGATTAGTTTAGTCAAGCTAACATTTAAGTGAAATTGGATGAGAGGTAGCCAACAGAAAGTAAATTGCAGGGATTATAAAGTTGCAGAAAGTAAAATTGGACAAAACTTAAAGAGCAAGAAATGTAAATTGGCAAAATCTTAAATGACAAGAAATGTAAATTGCATGAAATTAAAGGGGAGTGGGTGCTGGAAATTAAAGAAAGCAATAGATCAAGCAACTGGAAATGTAAATTGCAGGAAGAATAAATCGAACTAGGTGTTGGGAGCAATATAAATAGAGAAGCAAATTGGAATCAATGCAACAGAAAGTAGAATTTCTTAAAGACTTTAAAGACAGAAAGACTATGCTTAATTTGTAGCAATTTAAAAGAAGATTAAAGATCTCAGGAGTGGAAGAGACTAGAAAACAAGTCTAGATCTCAAATCCTTCCTTGATCCAACAAGAACAATTGCAAGAGAAATTAAAGAAAAGTAAATTGCAGAAGCCAAGAGAAGGTGAAGCAGTGAACAGGAATGGAAATTCAATTGTGCAGAGAAAGTAAACAAGAAAATTCTCAAGGTGAGGTTGAAACAGAATTTCTTCAATTCTCAACCCAAGATTCAAGACAAGAATGAAAACTAAGAGAGAGCTCTCTAATGGAGCTCCCCTGTACTCTCTGATGGGACTCTCCTCTCTAAAATAAAAATGATGCCTTTTTATAGGCTTTTACAAACATGACAAATGAAAATGAAATTGAAAAGCAAATTACAAAGAAAATGAAATTCCTAATCAAATTGTTTCTTGTGCCTTTGAGTGATGTCAATTGGGCTTTTGGCCTTGATGGAATTGGGTTGAAAATAGCCTCTGTTGATTGCTCTTGACCTTGGGAAATATTTAAGCTTTGAACCGGACCATTAACCAAAAATAGTTTGAGTCAAAGTTTGAGGCAAACTTTGACTCAAGCTTTTTGTAGCAGCTTGCTCTTTTTGCTATCATCCACGTTTGGCTTAAAGTTTGAGGTCAAACTTTAGCTCAAACGTGGATCCTCCCTTGCATGTCTTGTGGCGCTACTTTGACCTCTTGTCAAAATTGCCAATTTCATGCCCACTATAGACTATTATATATGGTTAGAAAGCTCTGAATGTCAGCTTTCTAACCCAATTGGAATCACCTCAATTGGACATCTACAACTCAAGTTATGCTCATTTGAAGAGGGCAGGGTCGCTGGCTTTGGTGTGCAGCGTTTGAGGTAAAGTTTGCCTCAAACGTGGTCGAAAACGCCAGTTCTGGAGGCTCAAACGTATTGTCCACCCCATACTATTATATATTGTTGGAAATCTCTGAATGTCTACTTTCCAATGCCGTTGAAAGCGCATCATTTGGAGCTCTACAGCTCGAGTTATACTCCGTCGAAGGTGCAGAGGTCAGTTGGCCTCACTGCAGGTTGCCACCATGTTCGTTTATGCACATTGCGGGGCAGTTTTCTCCCTCAATTTTAGTGTCCACCATGCAATGCCATATATGCTTGAAAATCTCTCGATTCCTACTTTCCATTGCTTTTTGAATCACCTCATTTGGAGCTCTGTAGCTCAAGTTATTCTTGTTGGAAGTATACCCCTTCAGGCTGTTGTGGTGTGTGGCGCCACCGTTTGCCAAAAAGTTTGAGACAAACGTTGGCGCAAGCTTTTGCTCCAGGGTGTTGTTTTTGTGATGCCAACGTTTGCCAAAAAGTTTGAGGCAAACGTTGGCTCAAGCTTTTTCCTCCAGGGTGTTTTCAATTCTTCCAAAAGTTTGAGCTAAAGTTTGAGGCAAACTTTGGCTCAAACTTTTTTCCTCTAGGATGTTTTCAACTCTTCCAAAAGTTTGAGCTAAAGTTTGAGGCAAACTTTGGCTCAAACTTTTTGTTCTCTCTTGCTCCTAGCCATTCCTTCTTCCTTCAACCTTCTTCAAAACTCTTTTCACCTATCATCAATCAACCAAACACATCAAAGCTATACTCAAAATCATGAGTTTGTTATTCTTTCATAATATATGACGATTATAGCATAAAATCTCATGAAATTGCATTAATTCATCTATGGTTGATTGAATCAAAGGAAATATGAAATTTCACCCAATTGGCTTACTTATGGCTCAAGAAAGTGCATAAAACCTATTGAAAACAAAGGAAAAAGCATAGAAAAACATGACATGGTGACATGTCATCATTGCTCAGATTAGGTAATTTTCTTTTTGTTTTATTTTCAAAAATTTTTCAAAAACCTTTCAAAAATTTCTCATCTGTTTTCGAAAAAAAAAATAAATCTTTTCAAAAATATATTTTTCTTCAGAATTTTTAAGAATGAATTCTAGAGTTTCATGAAGCATGTTGAAGCGTGGCTGGCTGTAAAGCCATGTCTAATTCTTTTGGATAGGGGCTTCCAGCCATCAGCATAGAGGCAAGTTAATTTTATAAGTAATGAGCAATATATTCTGATGTTACATGCTAAAGCTTGACTGGCTATTAAGCCATGTCTAACCCTCAGATTGGAGCTTTAGACTAACATGGCAAGATTCCTGGAATTCATATTAAAAATTTTGGAATCCTTATTTTTCTTTTTCATATAATTTTCGAAAAAACCAAAAAAAAAAATTAGAAAATCATAAAAAAAATCAAAAATATTTTGTGTTTCTTGTTTGAGTCTTGAGTCAGATTTTAAAGTTTGGTGTCAATTGCATGTTCATCTTGCATTTTTCGAAAAATTCATGCATTCGTAGTGTTCTTCATGATCTTCAAGTTGTTCTTGGTAAGTCTTCTTGTTTGATCTTGATGTTTTCTTGTTTGGCATCTTTTCTTGTTTCTCATATGCATTTTTGCATCCATAGAGTCTAAACATGAAAGATTTCTAAGTTTGGTGTCTTGCATGTTTTCTTTGCATATAAAAATTTTCAAAAATAAGTCTTCATGTTCATCTTGATCTTCAAAGTGTTCTTGGTGCTCATCTTGACAATAATAGTGTTCTTGCATGCATTCCTTGTTTTGATCCAAAAAGAAAGAGAAAAACATGAAAATGATGTTTTAATTTTTTCTCTCTCATCATTAAAAATTCAAAAAATCAAAAAAAAATATTTTCTCCTTTTTACTCTCTTAAAATTTTGAAAATTAGATTTGACTTTTTCAAAAAATTTTAAAATCTAGTTGTTTTTATGAGTCAAATCATATTTTCAATTTAAAAATCTTATCTTTTTCAAAATCTTTTTCAAAAATCAAATGTTTTTCATTTTTTTATTATTTATTTTCGAAAATTATAAAAATATTTTTCAAAAATCTTTTTCTTAATTTATCTCATAATTTTCGAAAATATCCTCAACAATTAATGTTTTGATTCAAAAATTTCAAGTTTGTTACTTACTTGTTAAGAAAGATTCAAACTTTAAGTTCTAAAATCATATCTTGTGATTTCTTGTGAATCAAGTCATTAATTGTGATTTTAAAAATAAAATCTTTTTCAAAACTAATTTCAATCATATCTTTTCAAAAATATCTTCTTATCTTATCTTTTTATAAAATTTGATTTTAAAATATCTTTTCTAACTTCCTATCTTCTTATCTCTTCAAAATTGATTTTCAAATTTGTTTCAACTAACTAACTAACTTTTTGTTTGTTTCTTATCTTTTTCAACTACCTAACTACCTCTCTCTCTCTAATTTTCGAAAATATCTTCCCTCTTTTTCAAAATTTCTTTTTAATTAACTAATTATTATAATTTTTTATTTTTATTTTCGAAAATTACTAACCTTTTTCAAAAAAAATTTTCGAAAATCACTAACCATTTTTCAAAAATAATTTTCGAAAATCCTCTTCCTCACTCACCAAAAATCCGAACCCCCCTCTCTCTCTCTCTGAGTTCAGATTTTCTCTTCCTCTTTTCTTCTACTCACACAGGGACCTCTATACCTGGGTAAAAAGGATCCCTATTATTATTATTATTATTATTTTTCTGTTCCCTCTTTTTCATATGAGCAGGAGCAAAGACAAGAATATTCTTGTTGAAGCAGATCCAGAACCTGAAAGGACTCTGAAGAGGAAACTAAGAGAAGCTAAATTACAACAATCCAGCAAGCACCTTTCAGAAATTTTCGAACAAGAAGAGGAGATGGCAGCCGAAAATAATAATAATGCAAGGAGGATGCTTGGTGACTTTACTGCACCTAATTCCAATTTACATGGAAGAAGCATCTCCATCCCTACCATTGGAGCAAACAATTTTGAGCTTAAACCTCAATTAGTTTCTCTGATGCAGCAGAACTGCAAGTTTTATGGACTTCCATCTGAAGATCCTTTTTAGTTCTTAACTGAATTCTTACAGATATGTGATACTGTTAAGACTAATGGAGTAGATCCTGAAGTCTACAGGCTCATGCTTTTCCCTTTTCCTGTAAGAGACAGAGCTAGAGTATGGTTGGACTCTCAACCTAAGGATAGCCTGAACTCTTGGGATAAGCTGGTCAAGACTTTCTTAGCCAAGTTCTTTCCTCCTCAAAAGCTGAGTAAGCTTAGAGTGGATGTTCAGATCTTCAGACAGAAAGAAGGTGAATCCCTCTATGAAGCTTGGGAGAGATACAAAGAACTGACCAAAAAGTGTCCTTCTGACATGCTTTCAGAATGGACCATCCTGGATATATTCTATGATGGTCTATCTGAATTGGCTAAAATGTCATTGGATACTTCCGCAGGTGGACCCATTCACTTAAAGAAAACGCCTGCAGAAGCTCAAAAACTCATTGACATGGCTGCTAATAACCAGTTCATGTACACTTCTGAGAGGAATCCAGTGAGTAATGGGGTGCCTATGAAGAAGGGAGTTCTTGAAATTGATACTCTGAATGCCATATTGGCTCAGAATAAAATATTGACTCAGCAAGTCAATATGATTTCTCAGAGTCTGAATGGAATGCAAGCTGCATCCAACAGTACTCAAGAGGCGCCTTCTGAAGAAGAGGCCTATGATCCTGAGAACCCTGCAATAGTAGAGGTAAATTATATGGGTGAACCCGATGGAAACACCTATAATCCATCATGGAGAAATCATCCAAATTTCTCATGGAAGGATCAACAAAAGCCTCAACAAGGCTTTAATAATGGTGGAAGAAATAGGTTTAACAATAGTAAACCTTTTCCATCATCCACTTAGCAACAGACAGAGAATTCTGAGCAGAATCCATCTAGCTTAGCAAATTTAGTCTCTGATCTATCTAAGGCCACTGTGAGTTTCATGAATGAAACAAGATCCTCCGTTAGAAATTTGGAAGCACAAGTGGGCCAGCTGAGTAAAAGGATCACTGAAATCCCTCCTAGTACTCTCCCAAGCAATACAGAAGAAAATCCAAAAGGAGAGTGCAAGGCCATTGACATAACCACCATGGCCGAACCTGTAAGGGAGGTTGAGGACGTGAATCTCAGTGAGGAAGACCTCCTGGGACGTCCAGTGATCAATAAGGAGTTTCCCTCTGAGGAACCAAAGGAATCTGAGACTCATCTAGAGACCATAGAGATTCCATTAAACCTCCTTATGCCATTCATGAGCTCTGATGAGTATTCCTCTTCTGAAGAGAATGAGGATGTTACTGAAGAGCAAGCTGCCAAGTTCTTTGGTGCAATCATGAAGCTGAATGCCAAATTATTTGGTATTGAAACCTGGGAAGATGAACCTCCCTTGTTCACCAATGAACTAAGTGATCTGGATCAACTGACATTGCCTCAGAAGAAACAGGATCCTGGAAAGTTCTTAATACCTTATACCATAGGCACCATGATCTTTAAGGCTCTGTGTGACCTTGGTTCAGGAATAAACCTAATGCCCCTCTCTGTAATAGAGAAACTGGGAATCTTTGGGGTGCAAGCCACTAAAATCTCACTAGAGATGGCAGACAATTCAAGAAAACAGGCTTATAGACAAGTAGAGGACGTGTTAGTAAAGGTTGAAGGCCTTTACATCCCTGCTGATGCGCATAAACTAGTTATGCTACGATTTAGGAAATTGCACGATCGGCAAAATTCCTTCCGGCAAGTGCACCGGTTATCGTCAAGTAAAAACTCACAATAGAGTGAGGTCGAATCCCATAAGGATTGGTTGAGTGAGCAATTCGAATTAGAAGTTTGTTCTAGTTGAGCGGAATCAAGATTGAGATGAGAATTGCGGAATGTAAAATTGGCGGGAAAAGTAAATGACAAGAAAATTAAATGGCTGAATCTTAAATTGCATGAATTAAAGAGCAGAATGTAAATTGCTGAAATTAAAAGGGAATGGGGATGATTGCAAGAATTGAATTGCAGAATGTAAAGAGAAAGTGGAAATCAGAAATGGGGAATTCATTGGGTTTAGGAGATATTGAAATCTCCGAATCAAAACATGTATATCTCTTCCTCAACCAATGCATTCATTAAATTTTGCTTGGCAATCTTATATGATTGGATCCCAATTCCTTGGCTCACCAATGCTCTCTAAAAACAAACAAATTCCCAATCCCTTGGTTTAAATGTTCATAAGAAGAGATGATGCTTGATCACTGATTATACCACACAATTTCATGAACCACAATTTGGTAGGATTACATGTCACAATATCCATCCAAACCCCAATCCAATCCACTGTGAGAAAGCTTCTCTAGCATGAATCCTCCATTCCTTTCCCAAGGCTCCGAAGGATTCCAAGTATGAGTAGTTTCTTTCCCAAGACAACTACTCAATGGAATTAGATCGAGAAGCTTTCTAACAAAATTCAAGAGAAAAGATTGAAGAAGAAGATAAACTATTATTGATTCATTGAATTACAATAGAGCTCCCTAACCCAATGAAAGGGGGTTTAGTGAATCATAGCTCTGAATTCAATTACAAAGAAAAGGAAAACTAGCTAAAAGTGAAAGTAAAGGTTTAAGGTCCCCATCAGGGGCTGGATTCCCCTTCAATCCCCCCGTGTTTCTCAAATGCAAAAACTAAGGCCTTTAAATAGGCTCCCTAAATTACAAAATGAAAATGAAATTCAAAGCAAATTACAATCAAATGAAAATAAACTATTCTAGATGATTCTTGTGGCCTTGATTTGGTGTTGTTGATGGGCCTTGCTTGCTTGAAGGGCTGAGTGACATAATTGATCCAAAAAGGATAATGATCCATTAAACTACACTCAAATGTTGCACCCCCTTTCTTGAGTCGTCACTTTGTTCTCTTGTCAACCTTGCCAATTTGATGCCAAATATAGACTATTATACCTCGTTGGAAAGCTATGGATGTCAGCTTTCTAACGCAACTGGAAGCACCTCAATTGGATCTCTACAACTCGAGTTATACTCCATGGAAGGTGAAGAGGTCAGCTGGCCTGATTGCATGTTGGTACTATGCTCTTCTATGCACATTACGGGGCTGTTTTCTCCCTCAATTTTTAGTATCCACCATGCATGCCATATATGCTTGGAAAGCTCTAGATGTCTTCATTCCAATGCATTTTGAATCACCTCATTTGGAGTTTTGTAGCTCAAGTTATTTATGTTTGAAGAAGGCATGGTCAAGCTGTTCCATATAACACGTTTAAGCTTCAGTTTAAGGTTAAACTGAAGCTTAAACGTGGAAATGGAAGAGGTAGCCCTGGAGGTCGAACACGTTTAACCTCCAGTTTGAGGTCAAACTGGAGGTTAAACGTGGAAGCTTAGAATGGTAGCCCTGGAGGTGTCGAACACGTTTAACCTCCAGTTTGAGGTCAAACTGGAGGTTAAACGTGGAAATGGAGAAAGCAACCCTGGAGGAAAGTTCTTGGTCGAACACGTTTAAGCTCCAGTTTGAGGTCAAACTGGAGCTTAAACGTGGAAATGGCTCCCTGGTGCTTTTCCCATTCTGGCGTTTAACCTCCAGTTTAAGGTCAAACTGGAGGTTAAACGTGGAACTCCTTCCTGAGTGGCATTATCATTCTGGCGTTTAACCTCCAGTTTGAGGTCAAACTGGAGGTTAAACGTGGAAATGCTTCTTTGGTGAGACCTTCCATTCTGGCGTTTAACCTCCAGTTTGAGGTCAAACTGGAGGTTAAACTTCATTTCCAGCATTTCTTATCCTTCATGATTTTTGGCGTTTAAGCTCCAGTTTAGGCTTAAACTGGAACTTAAACTCCACATGTGATATTCAAGCTTCCTTTATTGATTTTGTTGCTTCCTTGCCTAACCTCTTCTTCCCTGAAATCATCCAAACAGTTGCATCAAAGTCTTGCTAAAATTCATGAGAATTCTTCCATTCATAGCATTCAAGGAATATAACTAAAAACTCATGGAATTTGCATAAAAATCTTCATGTTTGAATGATTTAAGACAAGCATGACTATTTGGCCCAAATGATTACTTAAGGCTCAAGAAAATGCATAAAACAACTAAAAATAACATAAAAAATGCTAGTGAAACTAGCCTAAGATGCCTTGGCATCACAACACCAAACTTAATACTTGCTTGTCCCTAAGCAAGTTCTGAATTATTGAGAAGAAAGAATGAAACAGAAGGTAAATTCATTAGCCATATCAGTAAGTAATTGACATTGATTAATGGGGTGTTCATGCAGAAAGTTGTTGCAGCATCACTTTATTGTTTCTTAGGTAAGAATGTCACTTTTTATGTTTCCACTAAAACACTGCTATGGCCTCTTGTTATTCACATATCCTTGGCAAGTTTCTTTTCTTTGTTTTTCTTTTTCTTTGAGCTTATTTGCTCCTTGTTGCTCAGTGTCATGTGTTGCACAAGCCTTTGGCATTTTCTTTTCTTATCAGTGCACGACACATATCCACTACAGGCATTTTAGTTCACATTTCTTCTTGAGACATTGGTACCCAGCACCTCTTTGTGTGACTAAATGTTTTGTATTTAGGTTGCTCTTGATAATGGACTTTTGGTTGATAATCCCGGGTTAGTTAACCCAAGTTACCAAGTGTTGAAACACTCCTCAGAACCTATTCATCCAAGCATATCCTTAATACATAAACACCACAGGCATTTGTCTCAGAAGTTCAAACCATTGGTGCCTAGCTTATTTTCTCAATTTTTTTTTTGCTTTTTGGTTGCCCTTTTTCAGTGGCTTTTTCTTCTTCTTCTTCTTTCTTTTTCATGGCCAAAGACATTTATTCATCAAGATCCATAGACAGCATCCTAATTTCCACTAAAAGTGACAATTCTAACTTTATTTCTTAGTGAGCTGACTATTCAATCAAACATGCATACCACCACTTAATCTTATTTGATTTCTTACTAAATGGAATTGAGTTACTTTTGTTCAAACTTTTCTTTTATTTTTTTGGAAACAGAACAAGCATGGCAAGCATACATTTAAGCAAGTGAAGTTTATCCAAACACTTAGACTATCACTTATTTGGAAATTAAACAAACACACAAACAAAAACTGCAATGACTCAAACTTAAAGCAGGGGTGCATGCAAACTTCCAATATCAGCAATTCAAAGTACAAGCAATTAAGTGACAATACAACCTTTTAGCATCTTCTTTGTTGTTCATCATCCTTCCTAGCCTTGGTGTTCTCTTTGATGATGATGTATATTCCTTCCATGAGATTGATTGTCTTCCTGCAAAGCTATTAGAAGTTGCTTGTTCCCCAAGCACTTTGAGAATTGGTTAGCATGCATGTATGTTTGTAGGCCTCTGAACTTAGATTGGTGTGTGAACACCAAACTTAGTTCCTTGCCATATGCAGCAATTTGGATCATATGCAGAAAACCTCATGTGCTTTTATTAAGAAAATAACTATGAACTAGAAAAAGAAACTATGAACTAGAAATTAAACTGTTGGTTAAGTAGTTTCCCTGATTGGTTGGAGCTAGTGACTAGTCATGCTGAGGTAGAAATGTGCTTTTAATGAAGTTTTTGGTGGAACACCAAACTTAGAATCTCACATTCACCCTTGAATTGTTTTGGTGTGCAACACCAAACTTAGCTCCTTGCAATACAGATAAATCTACTTAACTCTTTTATTGAAATAACTAGAAAAGAAAAACTACCTTTGGTTGGGTTGCCTCCCAACAAGCGCTTCTTTAACGTCATTAGCTTGACATGCTGTTCCTGACTTTCTTCCTCTTCCTCCAGTTTGTTAAGAGGAATGACTTCAAGTGGATAAAGGAGCTAGTTAGTGCCCCTTGTTGTGAATGCTTCTTTCCAGCAAGCTTTCCCTTGTGATTGGCTTGAGTGAACTTGCTTGTTGGCTCAGGAGTTGGATTGTTCTTCGACCTTCTCTTCTTCATGGATATGGTCCTTTGTTTCTCGGTCACAATCCTCATTTTGGTGCTTGTTTCTACTGCCTTCACATCCTTGATCTCAGAACTTGGTTGTTGTTGGACAGTTGGAGTATCCTGTTCATCAAAATCTTCCTGAATTTGTGGTTCAATGAACCCTTCCTCTTTGCAACTCTCTGTTTCATTGGAGTGTGATCTCCCTTGATTAACCTTCTCCATTTCTTGTTCTTCTGATTCCTCCCTTGGGTTTGCCATGGTCTCACTAGAAGAATTGTGGGTAGGGATTTGCTTTGATAGATATTCAATTTGTGCTTCTAGCTTTTGAATGGCAGCACCTTGATTTTGTAAGTTGGATATCAATTCTTCCTTAAAGCCTTTCAAATCGGTTATGTCTTGACTCATGATTGCAAGCATTCCTTCTATCCTGTTTAATTGATCTTGAAATTGTTGGTTTGGATTAGGTTGATGAGGTTGATTATCTTGGCTGTGATATGGTGGCTGGGAGTATGTGTTTTGTGTGGGTTGATAGAGTCTTTGGTTGGCGTGTTGGTAGTGGTATGACTCTTGTGGATAGTGAATTGAATTGTATGAATTTGAGAAGGAATTTTGTGCTGAGAAATGCTCAAGTGATGAAGAATTTGGATATGTAAAACTAGGAGGTGAGGTTGGATAATTCAGAGGTGATGGCTCTTGATGAATGGGGTGTGAATAAGTGAAATCTCTTTGGTTTTGATCTTCCCAGCCACAACTTGAGTAGTGATCAAATTCACCAAAACATGGACCATTTTGTGGCTCTGGGAAGTACCCCGTTTCCTGTTCCTGATACTCCCACCCACCATGAGCATAATAACATGAATCATTCTGTGGTGGTGGAGAGTTTCTCATGAATTTTGATTGACCAAAAGATGATGGATACTCCTTTCTTTTTTGCAATGTGCTCAGTCTCAAACAATACTCATCCAAAGATAGTGGAAATCCCATAGTGAGGCAATATCATAAACAACTGGTGGTTAGTATGCTAACAAGTGAATAAGCAAAGAAAACAAATTAAAATTTGCAGAAATTAGCAGTAATAAACTGAAACAAAAACTATTAACAAAAGAAAAGAAAAATTGCTCAATCTAGTTAACTTCCAATTTGAGAATTGTCAATCGAAAACCAATCCCCGGCAACGGCGCCATAAACTTGATGCGCATAAACTAGTTATGCTACGATTTAGGAAATTGCACGATCGGCAAAATTCCTTCCGGCAAGTGCACCGGTTATCGTCAAGTAAAAACTCACAATAGAGTGAGGTCGAATCCCACAAGGATTGGTTGAGTGAGCAATTCGAATTAGAAGTTTGTTCTAGTTGAGCGGAATCACGATTGAGATGAGAATTGCGGAATGTAAAATTGGCGGGAAAAGTAAATGACAAGAAAATTAAATGGCTGAATCTTAAATTGCATGAATTAAAGAGCAGAATGTAAATTGCTGAAATTAAAAGGGAGTGGGGATGATTGCAAGAATTGAATTGCAGAATGTAAAGAGAAAGTGGAAATCAGAAATGGGGAATTCATTGGGTTTAGGAGATATTGAAATCTCCGAATCAAAACATGTATATCTCTTCCTCAACCAATGCATTCATTAAATTTTGCTTGGCAATCTTATATGATTGGATCCCAATTCCTTGGCTCACCAATGCTCTCTAAAAACAAACAAATTCCCAATCCCTTGGTTTAAATGTTCATAAGAAGAGATGATGCTTGATCACTGATTATACCACACAATTTCATGAACCACAATTTGGTAGGATTACATGTCACAATATCCATCCAAACCCCAATCCAATCCACTGTGAGAAAGCTTCTCTAGCATGAATCCTCCATTCCTTTCCCAAGGCTCCGAAAGATTCCAAGTATGAGTAGTTTCTTTCCCAAGACAACTACTCAATGGAATTAGATCGAGAAGCTTTCTAACAAAATTCAAGAGAAAAGATTGAAGAAGAAGATAAACTATTATTGATTCATTGAATTACAATAGAGCTCCCTAACCCAATGAAAGGGGGTTTAGTGAATCATAGCTCTGAATTCAATTACAAAGAAAAGGAAAACTAGCTAAAAGTGAAAGTAAAGGTTTAAGGTCCCCATCAGGGGCTGGATTCCCCTTCAATCCCCCGTGTTTCTCAAATGCAAAAACTAAGGCCTTTAAATAGGCTCCCTAAATTACAAAATGAAAATGAAATTCAAAGCAAATTACAATCAAATGAAAATAAACTATTCTAGATGATTCTTGTGGCCTTGATTTGGTGTTGTTGATGGGCCTTGCTTGCTTGAAGGGCTGAGTGACATAATTGATCCAAAAAGGATAATGATCCATTAAACTACACTCAAATGTTGCACCCCCTTTCTTGAGTCGTCACTTTGTTCTCTTGTCAACCTTGCCAATTTGATGCCAAATATAGACTATTATACCTCGTTGGAAAGCTATGGATGTCAGATTTCTAACGCAACTGGAAGCACCTCAATTGGATCTCTACAACTCGAGTTATACTCCATGGAAGGTGAAGAGGTCAGCTGGCCTGATTGCATGTTGGTACTATGCTCTTCTATGCACATTACGGGGCTGTTTTCTCCCTCAATTTTTAGTATCCACCATGCATGCCATATATGCTTGGAAAGCTCTAGATGTCTTCTTTCCAATGCATTTTGAATCACCTCATTTGGAGTTTTGTAGCTCAAGTTATTTATGTTTGAAGAAGGCATGGTCAAGCTGTTCCATATAACACGTTTAAGCTTCAGTTTAAGGTTAAACTGAAGCTTAAACGTGGAAATGGAAGAGGTAGCCCTGGAGGTCGAACACGTTTAACCTCCAGTTTGAGGTCAAACTGGAGGTTAAACGTGGAAGCTTAGAATGGTAGCCCTGGAGGTGTCGAACACGTTTAACCTCCAGTTTGAGGTCAAACTGGAGGTTAAACGTGGAAATGGAGAAAGCAACCCTGGAGGAAAGTTCTTGGTCGAACACGTTTAAGCTCCAGTTTGAGGTCAAACTGGAGCTTAAACGTGGAAATGGCTCCCTGGTGCTTTTCCCATTCTGGCGTTTAACCTCCAGTTTAAGGTCAAACTGGAGGTTAAACGTGGAACTCCTTCCTGAGTGGCATTATCATTCTGGCGTTTAACCTCCAGTTTGAGGTCAAACTGGAGGTTAAACGTGGAAATGCTTCTTTGGTGAGACCTTCCATTCTGGCGTTTAACCTCCAGTTTGAGGTCAAACTGGAGGTTAAACTTCATTTCCAGCATTTCTTATCCTTCATGATTTTTGGCGTTTAAGCTCCAGTTTAGGCTTAAACTGGAACTTAAACTCCACATGTGATATTCAAGCTTCCTTTATTGATTTTGTTGCTTCCTTGCCTAACCTCTTCTTCCCTGAAATCATCCAAACAGTTGCATCAAAGTCTTGCTAAAATTCATGAGAATTCTTCCATTCATAGCATTCAAGGAATATAACTAAAAACTCATGGAATTTGCATAAAAATCTTCATGTTTGAATGATTTAAGACAAGCATGACTATTTGGCCCAAATGATTACTTAAGGCTCAAGAAAATGCATAAAACAACTAAAAATAACATAAAAAATGCTAGTGAAACTAGCCTAAGATGCCTTGGCATCACCTGCTGATTTCATAGTCCTAGATACTGGGAAGTATGAGGATGAATTCATCATCCTTGGAAGAACCTTCCTAGCCACAGCAAGAGCTGTTATTGATGTGGACAGAAGAGAATTGATCCTTCAAATAAATGAGGACAACCTTGTGTTTACAACTCAAGGATCTCTCTCTGCATCCATGGAGAGGAAGCATAAAAAGTTTCTCTCAAAGTAGAGTCAAACAAAGCCCCCACAGTCAAACTCTAAGTTTGGTGTTGGGAGGCCACAACCAAACTCTAAGTTTGGTGTCAAACCCCCATATCCAAACTCTAGGTTTGGTGTTGGGAGGTCTCAACAAAGCTCTGCACATCTGTGAGGCTCCATGAGAGCCCACTGTCAAGCTATTGACATTAAAGAAGCGCTTGTTGGGAGGCAACCCAATTTTTATTCAATTATATTTTTATTAGTTATATGTCTTTATAGGTACATGATCATGTGGAGTCACAAAATAAATAAAAAATTTGAGAACGGAATCAAAAATAGCAGAAGAAAAATCACACCCTGGAGGAAGACCTTACTTGCATTTAAACGCCAGTAAAAAGCATGTTTTGGGTGTTCAACGCCAGAATAGAGCATGGTTCTGGCGCTGAACGCCAGAAATGGGCAGCATCTGGGCGTTTGAACGCCAGAAATGCACCCTGGAGAAGAGCTGGCGCTGAACGCCCAGAACAAGCATGGTTCTGGCATTCAACGCCAGAAATAGGCTACAAATGGGCGTTCAATGCCTAGAACAAGCACCAATCTGGCGCTGAACGCCCAGAGTTGTGTGCAAGGGCATTTTGCATGCCCAATTTGGTGCAAGATTGTAAATCCTTGAACACCTTAGGATCTGTAGACCCCACAGGATCACCTCAGGATCTGTGGACCCCATAGGATCCTCACCTACCTCCACTCACTTCTTCTCACCCCACTTTCACACAATCCCATAAACACTCTTCCCCAAAACCCTTCACCAATCACCTCAATCTCTCTTCTCCATCACCTCTTCACCACTCACATCCATCCACTCTTCCCCATAAACCTACCTCATAAACTCCACCTACCTTCAAAATTCAAAATCAATTTCCCACCCAAACCCACCCTAAATGGCCGAACTTACCCACCCTCCCTTCCCTATATATACCCCTCCATTCTTCCTCATTTTCTCACAACACAACCCTCCTTTCTCTTCTTGGCCGAAACACACCTCCCCCTCCTCTCCATATTTTCTTCTTCTTCTTCATCTATTCTTTCTTCTCTAGCTCGAGGGCGAGCAAAATTCTAAGTTTGGTATGGTAAAAGCATAAGCTTTTTGTTTTTCCATTACCATTGATGGTACCTAAGACCGGAGAATCCTTTAGAAAAGGGAAAGGGAAGACAAAAGCTTCCACCTCCGAGTCATGAGAGATGGAAAGATTCATCTCCAAAGCCCATCAAGACCACTTCTATGATGTTGTGGCCAAGAAGAAGGTGATCCCCGAGGCCCCTTTCAAACTCAAGAAAAATGAATATCCGGAGATCCGACATGAAATCCAAAGAAGAGGTTGGGAAGTTCTAACAAACCCCATCCAACAAGTCGGCATCCTAATGGTTCAAGAGTTCTATGCCAATGCATGGATCACTAGGAACCATGATCAAAGTAAGAACCCGAATCCAAAGAATTATGTTACAATGGTTCGGGGGAAATACTTAGATTTTAGGCCGGAAAATGTGAGGTTGGCGTTTAACTTGCCTATGATGCAAGGAGATGAGCGCCCCTACACTAGAAGGGTCAACTTTAATCAAAGGTTGGACCAAGTCCTCATGGACATATGTGTGGAAGGAGCTCAATGGAAGATTGACTCCAAAGGCAAGCCGGTTCAACTAAGAAGACTGGACCTCAAGTCTGTGGCTAGAGGATGGTTGGAGTTCATCCAACGCTCCATCATCCCCACTAGCAACCGATCTGAAGTTAGTGTGGATCGGGCCATCATGATCCAGAGCATCATGATTGGAGAGGAAGTAGAAGTTCATGAAGTCATCTCCCTTGAACTCTACAAAATAGCCGAAAAGCCCTCCCCTGGGGCAAGGCTAGCTTTTCCTCATCTTATTTGCCATCTATGTTACTCAGCTGGAGCTTTCATAGAAGGAGACATTCACATTGAGGAAGAGAAGCCCATCACTAAGAAAAAGATGGAGCAAGTAAGAGAGCCCATTCATGGAGCTCAAGAGGCGCAGGAAGTTCATCACCATGAGATCCCGGAGATGCCTCAAATGCATTTTCCTCCACAAAACTATTGGGAGCAAATCAACACCTCCCTAGGAGAATTAAGTTCCAACATGGGACAACTAAGAGTGGAACATCAAGAGCACTCCATCATCCTTCATGAAATCAGAGAAGATCAAAAAGCAATGAGGGAGGAGCAACAAAGACAAGGAAGAGACATAGAAGAGCTCAAGGACATCATTGGTTCCTCAAGAAGAAAATGCCACCATCACTAAGGTGGACTCATTCCTTGTTCTCACTTTCTATTTTTCTTTTTCTCTATGTTAAGTGCTTATCTATGTTTGTGTCTTCATTACATGATCATTAGTAGTTAGTAACTTTGTCTTAAAGTTATGAATGTTCTATGAATCCATCACCTCTCTTAAAATGAAAAATGTTTTAATTCAAAAGAACAAGAAGTACATGAGTTTTGAATTTATCCTTGAACTTAGTTTAATTATATTGATGTGGTGACAATGCTTCTTGTTTTCTTTTGAAGTTGTTGTTTATGAATGTTAAATATGTTGGCTCTTGAAAGAATGATGACAAGGAGACATGTTATTTGATAATCTGAAAAATCATAAAAAATGATTCTTGAAGCAAGAAAAAGCAGCAAAGAACAAAGCTTGCAGAAAAAAAAATATAGAAAGAAAAAGAAAAAGCAAGCAAAAAAAGCCAAAAGCTCTTAAAACCAAGAGGCAAGAGCAAAAAGCCAATAACCCTTAAAACCAAAAGGCAAGGGCAAATAAAAAGGATCCCAAGGCTTTGAGCATCAGTGGATAGGAGGGCCTAAAGGAATAAAATCCTGGTCTAAGCGGCTAAACCAAGCTGTCCCTAACCATGTGCTTGTGGCGTGGTGTCAAGTGAAAACTTGAGACTGAGCGGTTAAAGTCAAGGTCCAAAGCAAAAAAAGAGTGTGTTTAAGAACCCTGGACACCTCTAATTAGGGACTTTAGCAAAGCTGAGTCACAATCTGAAATGATTCACCCAATTATGTGTCTATGGCATTTATGTATCCGGTGGTAATACTGGAACACAAAGTGCTTAGGGCCACGGCCAAGACTCATAAAACAGCTGTGTTCAACAATCATCATACTGAACTAGGAGAATCAATAACACTATCTGAACCCTGAGTTCCTATAGATGCCAATCATTCTGAACTTCAATGGATGAAGTGAGATGCCAAAACTATTCAAGAGGCAAAAAGCTACAAGTCCCGCTCCTCTGATTGGAGCTATGTTTCATTGATAGTTTGGAATTTATAGTATATTCTCTTCTTTTCATCCTATTTTCTTTTCAGTTGCTTGGGGACAAGCAACAATTTAAGTTTGGTGTTGTGATGAGTGGATAATTTATACGCTTTTCGGCATTGTTTTTAGTATGTTTTTAGTAGAATCTAGTTACTTTTAGGGATGTTTTCATTAGTTTTTATGTTAAATTCACACTTTTGGACTTTACTATGAGTTTTTGTGTTTTTCTGTGATTTTAGATATTTTCTGGCTGAAATTGAGGGACTTGAGCAAAAATCAAATTCAGAGGTTGAAGAAGGACTGCTGATGCTGTTGGATTCTGACCTCCCTGCACTCAAAGTGGATTTTCTGGAGCTACAGAACTCTAAATGGCACGCTTCTAATTGCGTTGGAAAGTAGACATGCAGGGCTTTCCAGCAATGTATGATAGTCCATACTTTGAACGAGTTTAGATGATGTAAAAGGGCGTTGAACGCCAGTTCTACGCTGCTGTCTGGAGTTAAACGCCAGAAACAAGTCACAAACCAGAGTTGAACGCCAGAAATACGTTACAACCTGGCGTTCAACTCCAGAAAGAGCCTCTGCACGTGTAACATTCAAGCTCAGCCCAAGCACACACCAAGTGGGCCCCGGAAGTGGATTTATGCATCAATTACTTACTTTTGTAAACCCTAGTAGCTAGTTTATTATAAATAGAACTTTTTATTATTATATTAGACATCCTGAGTTTTATCTTCGGATCATAGAGTCTTGGTTACTCCGGTTCCCCTCTGGGGCCGAGACCAATGAACCCCATTTTCACTTATGTATTTTCAACGGTAGAGTTTCTACACTCCATAGATTAAGGTGTGGAGCTCTGCTGTTCCTCAAAGATTAATACAAAGTACTACTGTTTTCTATTCAATTCAACTTATTCCACTTCTAAGATATTCATTCGCACTTCAACCTGAATGTGATGAACGTGACAATCATCATCATTCCCCATGAACGCGTGCCTGACAACCACTTCCGTTCTACCTTCGATTGAATGATTATCTCTTATATCTCTTAATAAGAATCTTCGTGGTGTAAGCTAGATTGATGGCGGCATTCATGAGAATCCAGAAGGTCTAAACCTTGTCTGTGGTATTCTGAGTAGGATTCTGGGATTGAATGGCTGTGACGAGCTTCAAACTCGCGAGTGCTGGGCGTAGTGACAGACACAAAAAGAGGGTGAATCCTATTCCAGCATGATCGAGAACCTCAGATGATTAGCCGTGTTGTGACAGAGCATTTGGACCATTTTCACAAGAGGAGAGGATGTAACCATTGACAACGGTAATGCCCTTGCATAAAGCCAGCCATGGAAAGGAGTAAGACTGATTGGATGAAGACAACGGGAAAGCAGAGATTCAGAGGAACGAAAGCATCTCTACACGCTTATCTGAAATTCTCACCAATGAATTACATAAGTGTTTCTATCCCTACTTTCTGTTTAATTAGTATTATTTTTGAAAACTCCATAATCAATTATTATCCGCCTGACTGAGATTTACAAGGTGACCATATCTTGCTTCATACCAACAATCTCCGTGGGATCGACCCTTACTCACGTAAGGTTTATTACTTGGACGACCTAGTGCACTTGCTGGTTAGTTGTATCGAAGTTATGACAAATTATGAATTGAGATTAGAGCAACAAGTTTTTGGAACCATTACCAGAGATCACAATTTCGTGCACCAGCAATCAAACTCGTGAACCAGGAACCAAAGAGATACACTCAATCCAAGGTAGAACAGAAGTGGTTGTCAGGCACGCATTCATAGGTTGAGAATGGTGATAAGTGTCACGGATCATCACATTCATCATGTTGAAGTTCAAGTGAATATCTTAGAATGGAAACAAGCATGATTGAATGGAAAATAATAGTAATTGCATTAATCCATCGAGACACAGCAGAGCTCCTCACCCTCAACCATGGGGTTTAGAGACTCATGCCATAGAAAATACAAGTTCTGATGTAAAATTTCATGAGGTACAAAATGAATCTCTAAAAGTAGCTTTTATACTCAATTAGTAACCTAGGTTTATAGAAAATGAGTAAGCTAAGATAGATAGTGCAGAAATCCATTTCCGGGGCCCATTTGGTGTGTGTTTGGGCTGAGCACTGAAGCTTTTACGTGCATAGGCTATTCCTGGCATTGAACACCAGCTTTTGTGCCAGTTTGGGCGTTTAACTCCAACTTTTATGCCAGTTCTGGCATTTAACGCCAGAAAAGAGTAAGGAGCTGGCGTACTCTTTTTCCTTTGGACCACGACTTTAACCACTCAGTCTCAAGCTCTTCACTTGGACCTTCATGCCACAAGCACATGTTTAGGGACAACGTAATTTAGCCGCTTAGGCCAGAATTTTATTCCTTTAGACCCTTCTATCCATTAATGCTCAAAGCCTTGGATCCTCTTTACCCTTGCCTTTTAGTTTAAAGGGTTATTGGCTTTTTCTGCTTGCTTTCTCTTTTTCTTTCTTTTTCTTTTATTTTTTTGCCATTTTTTTTCGCAAGCTTTGTATCCACTGCTTTTTCTTGCTCCAAGAATCAATTTTATGATTTTTCAGATTATCAAGTAACATTTCTGCTTTTTCCTTATTCTTTCAAGAGCCAACAATTTTAACATTCATAAATAACAAATTCAAAAATATGCACTGTTCAAGCATTCATTTAGAAAATAAAAGGTATTGAGTCTGAAATCCTCTAGCTCATTTAGCTGGAGCAATCTTTTCTCACCAGCTAACTTAGCATCCAGGTTTAGGAATCTGGTTGCCCAGTAGGCTTTATGTTCCAGTTCCACAGGCAGATGACAGGCCTTGCCATACACAAGCTTGTATGGAAAGGTTCCTATAGGAGTCTTGAATGCTGTTCTGTATGCCACAGAGCATCATCCAAGCTCTTTGCCCAATCCTTTCTATGGGCAATTACAGTCCGTTCCAAGATTCTCTTTAGTTCTCTGTTAGAGACTTCAGCTTGCCCATTTGTCTGTGGATGATACAGAGTTGCTACTTTGTGGCTAATTCCATATCGAACCATAGCAAAGTAAAATTGTTTATTGCAGAAATGGGTGCTCCCATCACTGATTAGTACTCTTTGGATATGATTTTTGAAAGGGATTTTGAATTTAATGAGGAAAGAGAAAAATAATGAAATGACACCAAATTTAGAATTTTTTGATCAAAACAAAGAAAACAAACAGGAAAACTTTGAATATCAAGATGAACACTGATAGCAACTTTTGAAAAATTTTTAAGAAAACAGAAACACAAAGGACACCAAACTTAAAAATTTTTATACTCTGAGCACTAATAATTCGAAAAAAATTGAAAGAAAACATAAACTTATGCAATTGAAACCAAACTTAAAATATAAAACTAAACTCAAACGAAAGACTCTAAACCAAAAAGAAAAATTTTTCCTAATCTAAGCAACAAAATAAACCGTCAGTTGTCCAAACTCGAACAATCCCCGGCAACGGCGTCAAAAACTTGGTGCACGAAATTGTAAATCACACTTTTCACAACTCGTACCACTAACAGCAAGTGCACTGGGTCATCCAAGTAATACCTTACGTGAGTAAGGGTCAATCCCACGGAGATTGTCGGCTTGAAGCAAGCTATGGTTATCTTGTAACTTAGTCAGGAAATTAGTAATAAAATGGTTGGGTTAATAAAGAGTAAATAACATAAAATAAATAATACTTGTTATGCAGTAATTGAGAACAGGTTGAGGTTTTGGAGATGTTCTGTCTTCTGAATCTCTGCTTTCCTACTGTCTTTTTCTTCATGCACGCGAGGCTCCTTCCATGGCAAGCTGTATGTTGGTGGATCACCGTTGTCAATGGCTACCATCCGTCCTCTCAGTGAAAATGGTCCAAATGCACTGTTACCGCACGGCTAATCATCTGTCGGTTCTCACTCATGTTGGAATAGGATCCATTGATCCTTTGTGTCTGTCACTACGCCCAACACTCGCAAGTTAAAAGCTCGTCACAGTCATTCCATCCCAGATCCTACTTGGAATACTGATAGCACGGAAACTTGTCTCTCAACAATTTTCCTTCGGCAAGTATACGAATTATCGTCAAGTAAAAACTCACAATAGAGTGAGGTCGAATCCCACAGGATTGATTGGTCAAGCAACTTTAATTAGAGGAATGTTCTACTTGAGCGAAGCAGAATTTGGTTTGAAGTTGTAGGAAATTAAATGGCGGGAAAGTAAATAGCAGAAAATGTAAATGCTGGAAGTAAAGAGATGAAAGTAAATGACGGAAAGTAAATTGCGAATTGTAAATGGGAATGGGGAAGATGCTCATGAAAGTAAAATGCAGAAATTAAAGAGAATGGGTAAGATCAGAAATGGGGATTCATTGGGCTTAGAAATGGGACTGCATGAAAGTTAATCTTATTGACTCTCTGGTGGAGGAGATCAACATGGCTGAGAGTCTCGAATCAGAGCTGGAAGACATCTTTAAAGATGTTCCACCTGATCTAGAGGATTCAGAGGAATTGAGAAAGCCTCTGAAATTTCCTCAGGGAGAGGAAAAACCTCCTAAACCCAAGCTCAAACCATTACCACCATCCCTGAAATATGCATTTCTGGGAGAAAGTGATACTTTCCAGTGATCATAAGCTCTGCTTTAAATCCACAGGAAGAGAAGCACTAATCCAAGTGCTAAGGACACACAAGGCAGCTCTTGGGTGGTCCATAAGTGACCTTAGGGGCATAAGCCCAGCTAGATACATGCACAAAATCGTATTGGAGGATGATGCTAAGCCAGTGGTTCAACCACAGAGGCGGCTAAATCCATCCATGAAGGAAGTGGTGCAGAAAGAGGTCACTAAATTACTGGAGGCTGGGATTATTTATCCTATTTCTGATAGCCCATGGTGAGTACTGTTCAAGTTGTCCCTAAAAAGGGAGCATGACAGTGATTCATAATGAAAAAAATGAACTGGTTCTACAAGAAAGTTACAGGAGCGCATGTATTGAACAGAAGGCTCAATACAGCACCAAAAGATATTTCCTTTACCATTCATAGACCAGATGCTAAGACTAGCAGGTCATAATTACTATACTTTTTATGCTATTCAGGCTACAACCAAATTGCAGTAGATCCAGATCAGAAAACAGCATGTCCTAGCA